>NW_006921659.1:7529166-7530803 GCF_000298275.1 Orycteropus afer afer
CATAAGAGATCTACATAAATGGAAGAACATCCAATGCTCATGGATAGGAAGATTGAACATTGTGAGAATGTCAGTTCTACCCAAAGCAATCTATACAGTCAATGCAATCCCAACCCAGCTCCCTTCAACATTCTTTAAGGACATGAAAAACCACTCACTAACTTGATATGGAAAGGAAAGAGACGTTGGATAAGCAAAGCACTAATGAAGAAGAAGAACAAAATAGCAGGTTTCACACTCCCAGATCTCAAAACCTACTTTACAGCCACAGTAGTCAAAACTGCCTGGTAGTGCTTTAATGACAGATACATAGACCAATGGAATAGAATTGAGAACCCAGAAATAGATCCATCAACCTATGGTCAGCTGATCTTTGACAAAGGGCCAAAATCCATTAAACGGGGAAGAGAATGTCTGTTTAACAAATGGTGCTTGCAAAACTGGATATCAATTTGCAGAAAAATGAAACAAGATCCGTACTTCACATCATACACAAAAACTAACTCCAGATGGATCAAATACTTAAATCTGAAACCCAAAACTCTAAAATTCCTCAAGCGAAAATTAGGGGCAAATTCAGGGGCCCTAATATATGGCATAAATAGACTATCAAGCATAACCCAAAATGCACAAACAGCAGAAGAGAAACTAGATGAATGTAACTTTCTAAAAGTTAAAATTTTATGTGCTTCCAAAGACTTTTCCAAAAGCGTCAAAAGAGAACCTGCAGATTGGGAATAAAAGTATTTGGCAATGACATATCTGACAAGGGACTCATCTCTAGTATTTATAGAAAATTCCAACACCTCAACAACAAAAAGACAAATAATCCAATTGAAAAATGGGCTGTTGTTGTTGTTGTTATGTACCATTGAGTTGGATCCGACTTATAGCAACCCTTCCTTGGGTTTCCGAGGCAGTATCGCTATGGAAGTAGACTGCCCCAGCTTCCTTCTGAGGAGTGGCTGATGGGTTTGAACCACGAGCCTTCTGGTTAGCAGTCAAGTGCCTTAGACACTATGCTACCAGAGCTCCTTAAAAAAAAAAAAAATGGGCAGAAGACATGAATAGACACTTCACCAAAGAGGATATCCTGGCGGCCAATAAATATAAGAAATGCTCACGATCATTAGCCATCAGAGAGATGCAAATGAAAACAACGAGATACCATCTTGCTTCAGCACTAATGGCAAAGTTCAACAAGACAGAAAATAACAAATGCTGGCGAGGATGTGGAGAGATTGGGACTATCATACACTGCTCGTGGGACTGTCAAATTATACAACCACTGTGGAAAGCAGTATGGTGATTCCTTAAAAAGTTGGAATGAGAAATACCATTTGATCCAGCAATCCCATTACTAGGTATATATCCTAAAGAAGTGAGAGCCAGGACAAGAACAGATACACGCACACCCATGTTCATCACAGCACTATTTATAATAGCAAAAAGATGGAAACAATGTAGGTGCCCATCGACAGAAGAATAGATAACCAAACTATGGTACACACATAAAACGGAATACTATGCAACACTGGGGGAGCTCTGGTAGCATAGTGGCTAAGGCACTTGACTGCTAACCAGAAGGCTGGCGGTTCAAACCCACCAGCCACTCCTCGGAAGGAAGGTTGGGCAAT
>NW_006921659.1:7531153-7539730 GCF_000298275.1 Orycteropus afer afer
TAGAAACTGCAAAACACTGCATAATGTGGATGAATTTGGAGGACATTATGCTGAGTGAAATAAGTCAATCACAGAAGGACAAATACTGTATTAGTCCATTATTGTAAAAAGTCAAGGAAAGGTTTATATATGGAAGGAAATTTTCTTTGGTGGTTACCAGGGGTGGAAGAGGAGGGGAGGGAACACTGTTAGATAGGTAGAGACAAGTATTGATCTGGATGGAGAGAAGGGAAATGTACCAAATGTGAGTGATCAACATGGTGATATCAAGGAAGAGGAAGACATAGAGAGGTGCATGGGAGGTACAGACAACAAAGATGAACCTTTTGCACAAACAGTGCTGCATTGTCAGTGAAGGCAAACATTGACATACATACAGGTGGATAGATGGGTGAACAGGCAGAACTATTAGGTATGTCTATGCAGTGGGGAGTGTACCCATGACCATGTATAGGATTGGAAGACAATATTTCTACAAGGGTATTTGTATGTTCTGTAAGAATTCCCAGGTGTATAGTAGAGCTGACAAGGGACAAGGTTGTAGTCACTTCTTGGCCACAGACAGCTACCCACAGGGAATGAGTAGTTGGACCTGTGGGCTCAGGACCATGGTTGCAGGGGACATCAAGATCAGTTTGCATAACATATTGCACAAAAACATTGTTCCACATTCTACTTTGGTGAGTAGTGACAGGGATCTTAAAACCTTACAAGCTGCCATCCAGATGCAATGATGGGTCTCTCCTCATCCAGAGCAAAGAAGAATGGAGAAAACCAAAGATGCATGAAAACAGTAAGTCCACACGATCCTCAGCCTATATGACTATGAGACCAGAACAAGTAGATGGTGCCCGGCTACCACTGTCAACCACTCGGAGGGGCATCTATCTCTGTAGGAGATTCTGGATAGAGTGGGACACCAATGTGGAACAAAACTCAAAATCATTTGGGAAAAAAAAAAGGGGGACCAGATTTGCTAGTCTAATAGAGCCTGGTGGAGACACTGAGACTATGGTCCCTAGCTGCCTTTCAGGTCTGGAATTGAACTCAGTCCTGTGGCTTCCAGCCAAACAAAAGACAAGCATATGAGGTGAACATTTACACTAGGTAGATACACTCCTTGGAGAGATCAATCAGGGAAGAATAGAAGGGTTGTGTACGCACAGGAAGACACCTCAGGGAACAGGAGTGCATGGATGGAAGAACACAGGGAAGAGGTAAGGTAACTATGAGAAGGAAGTGGGAAAAGAGCTGTTGCATTGTGGGAAATTCCATTCAATGTCATGAGACAAAGTGTATGTGAGCTGCTGTATGGGAAGTGAATTTTCTCTGTAAACTTTCACCCAAATCACAATAAAAATTTTTAAAAAATGACATTAGACAATCTGGCAGAAGTGTTCAGATTATTCAAGATTGCCTTTGCCTTTTTTTATGAGACAAACTTTTCTATGATACAGGCACTGAAACTAAAGCAAATGCTTAAGAAGGATTGGTGCCACATAGAAACATTCTTAGAGAAATGAAAATGGAAAAAACCAGAGAGAAATTACAATGTATTTCCATAAAGTTACACCAACTATGCCTGCTTCTTCTGCCTACCCTTCTATATCCTCCACATCTGCCACCTCTGCCACTCCTGAGATGGCATGCCCAACCCTTCCTCTTCTTCCTCCTCCTCTGCAGTATCCTCAATATAAATATGTCAAGGGTAAAGACCTTTATGATGATCCACTTCCACTTAATTAATAGTAAACAATCATCATAATGGAGCTCTGGTAGCACAGTGCCTAAGACATCTGACTGCTAACCAGAAGGTTGTTTGTTCAAACCCACCAGCCATTCCATGGAAGTAAGGCTGGGCAATCTACTTCCCTAAAGATTTACTGCCTCAGAAACCCAATGGGGGGCACTATGAGTCACAATTGACTTGATGGCAGTGAGTTTGGTTTGGTTTTGATTTGTTGGGATGTGAATGAGTGTCTCCGTGTGAAAATCTAATAATATAGGGCAAGAACTGTGTTAATTGACTGTTTACATTATCAGTGAGGCTTCTGATCAACAGGAGGCTATTAGAAGTTTTTGAGGAGTCAAAAATTATATGAGGATTTTCCACTGCACAGGAGTTCAAGGGTCTCACATGTTGTTCAAGGGTTAACTGTAAACACTACAAACTTCTTTAGGTTTTGCAACAAACAATTCACTTTCTCCTGGCCTAACTTATGCTGTAATTTATCCTACAGTCTTCCATGAAAAGAGATAAAATTGGAATAGACTGAGATCAAACTCTCTTAAAGGAAAAATATGTATATTATATTAAATATACTGATCACTTATAAAAATAAAAAAAGGCCTGTTTATGAAAAGACTTAGTGGTAAGCTGACAATCATAACTGTATTTACAAAATATCACATAGGTGGTACATGAGGGCTCTCATCATTCATTTATTCATTAAACAAGCATGAATTAATGCCAGCTCTGTGTCAGGCTCACGAGATTCTGAGATTAAAATGCACAATCCTTGCCATCAAGAGACTCACAGTTTGGGGCAAAGGGGAAGAAGGAAGATGTATGACAGTACAACGCAATATTTTGTATAGAAGTAGGTGGGCATATGATGATTGCAACTGTCATAGAGTGAATGGTGACTTCCCAAAATAAATGTTGTAAATCCTAGCCTCTATTCTGTGTTAATGAGGCAGAATCAGTGTAGGGTGTGTCTTGAGTCAATCTCTTTTGAGATATGTTGTTTTTGTTGTTAGGTGCCATCTAGTTGGTTCTGACTCATAGTGACCCTACGTACAACAGAACAAAACACTGCCTGGTCCTCTGCCATCCTCACAATCATTCAATCATCTATCTGTTTGATACCCTTGTTGCAACCACTGTGTTTATCCATTTTATTGAGGGTCTTTCTCTTTCCTCTTTTTTTTTGCTGACTCTGCTTTACCAACTATCTTAGGCTGGGTTCTCTAGAACTATATACATATACCATATATATGAAGCTTATATACATATAGCTCTGGTAGCGTAGTGCCTAAGGCACTTGACTGCTAACCAGAAGGCTGGCAGTTCAAACCCACCAGCCACTCCTCAGAAGGAAGATTGAGCAATCTACTTCCATAGTGATACTGTCTCAGAAGCCCAAGGAGTGGTCACTATTAGTCAGGTCCAACTCGACGGCACATAACAACAACAACATATATATGTTGTTGTTGTTATTTGCCATAGAGTCGGCCCCGACTCATAGCGACCCCTCCTTGGGTTTCTGAGGCAGTTATCACTACGGAAGTAGGATTGCCCAACCTTCCTTCTGAGGAGTGGCTGGCGGGTTTGAACCGCCAGCCTCCTGGTTAGCAGTCAAGTGCTATACATATACCATATACATATACACATACATATACATAGAAAGAGAGAGAGAGGGAGAAATTTATCTCAAGGATAAATTTCAGTTTATACAAATTACAGTTGTAGCAGGCTGCTGGCTTCAGAGGCTGAAGAATCCAACGTCAGCAGGTAAGATGACAGGCGATTGGCTCACAGGCTATTGATGCAACAATCCCAAGATTGGGAGACAATACAGCAGGCCACTTGTTCAAGTCCAAGAACTGGAGGTCAGATGATGTTGAGCCATATGCAAAACCCAGATCAAGCAAAAAGCCAAAGAGCTTTCCCAGAGCTTTTCCATATATATTGGAAGCAGGCCATACCCCAAAGGAAACTCCCTTTCAACTGACTGGCTGTTCATAGCATATCTCATGCAAGTGATTACATTATATCAGATCTCATCATGGGAAATGACCACATCATAACTGCTAAATTACTTAGAATCACAGCCCAGCCAACTTGACACACAGCCTTAACTATCACAATCCACCCCTTCTCAACCTGGCACCTGTACATATCTCATTAAACCATACATAATCTCTAAATAAAGACACTTATAAAGTCATGCTTGAGCCTAACATGATACAACCAACACACATACAACTGACAAGACATTAGCCCCATTTACATCTTATATATTATAACTGAAGAAAACAAAAATATTTGATGCACACATACAAGGAAGAAATAGTTATAACAATCACAATCCTCATTTCTGCAACTGGTCACATGGTTGTAGCTGGTATTTAGCACTACCTTCTTCCACAACTCATTTTGCTTTCCTTTTGTCCTCAGCAAGCACTTCAGCTGGTTATGATTCTTTGCCTCGTGGGGTGACCCAAACCTTCATTCCTAAAGAATCTGGACCAGTAGTAGTCATATCAGAATTGGGTTGCTATAGTTTTCCATTGACTTTAATTACAGAGCATGATAGTACTAAGAGACATTCAAAGGAATCTCCTGTATGCCAGACATACTCTTTTTTTTTTTAATCTCTTATGTAATATCAATTCATTTTCCCCTTGTTCATCAGGATTAATCACATCACACAATATTTAACTCCCCTTTTTGCCTGTTAATCCAGAGGCATTAGAAGCCCAAATGGTTGGATGGCATTCTTAACTTCCAGTTCAATGAAATCAGTATTGTGTCTGCAGGTGGAAATTGTTCCTCCCTTTGGTACTAAGACCTTCAGACCTGCAGAGCATGGGGTCACAAGGACAGAAAGCAAAAAAATTTTCAAGTTACTAGGGGTAATAGTGAGTGCTGCCACTCTAGGTTCTTAGACCCATGAATCCTGGATCCTGGGGAAATAGCACCACATACTGGATGCTGGTTTAGAGTATATACAGACTCCTGAAGAACATTGTTCCAAGCCTGCAAAGTATTGTCACCTAGCATTATAATTATGTCTTTAAAAAGCCATTCCACCGTTCTACCAAGCCAGCTGCTTCAGGATGATGGGGAACCATGTAAAACCAATGAATTCCATGAGCATGGGTGCATTGCTGCACTTCATTTGCTGTGAAGTGAGTCCCTTGGTTCAAGTTGCTGCTGTATGGGATAGCATGACAGTGGATAAGGCATTCTGTAAGTTTATAGATGATAGTTTTGGCAGAAGCATTGCATGCAGGGAGGGCAAATCCAAATATAGAGTAAGTAATTATTCCACTAAGAACAAAATGCTGCCTTTTCCATGATGGGAGCCATCCAATGTAATCATCCTGCCACCAGGTTGCTGCCTGATCACCCCAATGAATGGTTCCATATAGCAGACTGTGTTGGTCTCTGATGCTGGCAGATTGGGCAGTCAGTCATGACTGTAGCCAAGTTGGCCTTGGTGAGTAGAAGTCCATGTTGCTTATGAGCCTATTGGGCAATGATAGGAGTGGCTGAGGAAAAAGGATAATTGGTTTCCACAAAATGTGTCATCCTATCCACTTGATTGTTAAAATCCTCCTCTGCTGAGGTCACCCTTTGGTGAGCATTCACATAAGACACAAATATCTTCACCTCTTTGGCCCATTCAGAGAGGTCTATCCACATATCTCTTCTTCATACCTCTTTGTCACCAATTTTCCAATTATGTTCCTTCCAAGTCCCCAATTAGCCAGCCAAATCATTGGCCACTGCCTATGAATCAATATTCAATTGCACATCTGGGCATTTCTTCTTCTAAGCAAAGTGAATAAACAGATGCACTGCTTGAAGTCTTGCCCTTGGGAGGATGTTCCTTTACCAGTGTCCTTTAGGGAAGGCTCAGAAAAGGGCTGCAATGTAACTTACTTGTGCTTTCACGTCCTGCTCAAGCACAATCTTTTATATACCACTGCCATTTAATGATTGAATGCTGTTATGCATGTCCAACTTTATCTGTGTGTCAGAAAACACCAGCCCATGATGGGCAGCTCAAGCTGAATGGTGACTTGATGGCCCATTTTTTGGCTTTCAGTCTCTACTAAGGCCCACTCACCAGCCAAAAGCTGTTTCTCAAAAGGAGAGTAATTATCTGCAGAGGATGTCAGGGCTTTGCTCCAAAATCCCAAGGTCTGTGCTGTGATTCACCAATCGGGGTCTGCCAAAGACTCCAAACAGCTTCTCTTTCTGCCACTGACACTTCGAGCACCCTGGGGTCAGCTGGATTATATGGCCCAAGTGGCAGAGTGGCTTGCATGGCAGTCTGCACCTGTTGCAGAGCCTTCTCTAGTTCTGGGCCCTACACAAAACCAGCAGCTTTTCAGGTCACTTGATAAAGAGACTGAAGAAGCACACCCAAATGAGGGAGATGTTGCCTTCTAAATCTAAAGAGGCCGACCAGGCATTGTGCCTTCTTTTTAGTTATGGGAGAGGCTGGATGCAATAACTTATTCTTTACTAAATTTAGTAGGAATATCTTGACACATCCTACTCCATGGGATTTTTACTGAGGTGGAAGGTGGCTGAAGTTTTGTTGGGTTAATTTACTACTCACTAGTATCCTCAGCAGGAAGGTTGGGCAATCCTACTTCCGTAGTGATACTGCCTCGGAAACCCAAGGAGGGGTCGCTATGAGTCGGGGCCGACTCGACGGCAAATAACAACAACAACAAGTATACAAATGGGAGCTCTGGTAGCATAGTGCCTAAGGCACTTGACTGTTAACCAGAAAGCTGACGGTTCAAACCCCCTAGCCACTCCTCGGAAGGAAGGTTGGGCAATCTACTTCCATAGTGATACTGCCTCGGCAACCCAAGGAGGGGTCACTATGAGTCGGATCCGACTCAAAAGCACATAACAACAACATCAACAGTATACAAATGTCTTACCAATAAATCTAGAGTCATTGATATTTTTTCCTTACTAGGTCCAGTCAGAATAATGCCACCATGTAATAGACCAGTATGATGCCTTGTGCAAAGGAAAGGTGATCAAGATCCCTGAGGACTAAATTATGACATAGTACTGGAGAGTCAATATACCTCTGAGGTAAGACTGTAGAGATATATTGCTGGCTTTGCCATCTGAAGGCAAATTGTTTCTGGTAATCCTTTAAAACAAGAATTGAGAAAAATATATTGGCCAGTTCAATAGCTGTATACCAGGCATGAGGAGATGTACTAATCTGCTCAAGCCATGAAACTACATCTAGTACAGTAACTGCAATTGGAGTCACCACCTAGTTAAGTTTACAACAATCCACTGTCATTCTCCAAGATCCAGCTGTTTTTTGCACAGGCCAAACAGGTGAGTTAAATGTGGATGTGGTAGGAATGAACTCCTGCATCCTTCTAGTCCTAGATAGGGGCAGTTCTAACGACGTCCCTTGGCTTTTGCTACCATAACAGCCCTTATTCCAGATATCAGGTATCCAATATAGGTGTTTTGCAAGTTTCTAAGTAGATATATTCCACATATGCATTTGGAAACTGGAGAAATCACTGCAGGGTGGGTTTGGAGACCCACTGGACTCACTGTGAGATGGACCCGAGCTAAGACTCCATTGATAACTTGACATCAATACATCCCCACTCTGACTGTTGGGCCACAGTGACATTGTAGGTCTCCTGGAACTAGTGTCAATTCAGAGCCAGTGTCCAGTAATCCCTGGCAAGTCTGATCATTTCCTTTTCCCTAATGAACAGTAACTCTTGCAAAAGGCCATAGATCCTTTTGGGGAAGGCTGGAATAAAGATTAACAATATAAATTTTTGGCAGCATAGTATGGTCTTCCTCTAGGGGATCTGGTCTCCCCCTCATTTAAGAGGTTGTGGGTCTGTAAACTGGCTCAAGTCTGGGAATTGATTCAGGGGGCCATGACTCTCTATTCTGACAATTCAAGTTAGACTTCTATTCACTTGCACTAGAATTTTTCCACTTGTACAGGTAAGTAAATATTTAGTAGATTCCCCATCTATTTCAATCCTAGGGACACCATGCCTAAGTAGCCAATACTATCACTCCATATAAGTCAGACTATTCTGATTACTTCTTTGACTCTACTGTCCATTTTGGTAACCATGCCCACCTTGTCTTTGTCAATTAAGTGTTGCCACTTGGCCCCTAACTCTACAGGGTCCAATCAGCGCCATTGTAGTGAGGTGTCTTAATTCAATTAGGGCAATTCCTACTGTCAAACCTGTCTTACATAAAATAGCAATCATGACAGTCTTCAAGGATACTGGGAATCCCTTCAAAAATTTGTTATTCACCGTTGTGGTAAAAGGTGTATCCTCTGGGCATGCCACATGTAGGTCTATGGATCTAATCTGATAAATCCATCTAACATGCCAATTTCCCTAAGTCTATGGATACTTCTTCATTATACGAAGGCAGGTCTAGTACTTCTATTTGACTTAGTGTAAAAAATCAAACCAAACTCACTGCTGTTGAGTCGGATCAGACTCATAGTGACCCCTCTTTGGGTTCCTGAGGCAGTATCTCTATGGAAGTAGATGTTGTTGTTGTTGTTGTTATGTGCCATCAAGTCGGACCTGACTCACAGCAACCCCTCTTTGGGTTTCTGAGGCAGTATTACTATGGAAGTAGATTGCCCCATCTTCCTTCTGAGGAGTGGCTGGTGGGTTTGAACCGCCAGCCTTCTGGTTAGCAGTCAAGTGCCTTAGGCTCTATGCTACCAGAGCTCCCATTAAAAGGCATATTGTCAATTAATTATATAGGTATATAAAAATTATATAAAAAGTATGTTGTTGTTG
>NW_006921659.1:7539830-7571339 GCF_000298275.1 Orycteropus afer afer
TCTGGTTAGCAGTCAAGTGCCTTAGGCACTATGTTACCAGAGCTCCTACCTAGAAGTAGATAAGCCACCCATAATCCATGCTTCAGTAAACCAAATAAACTATTAGATCCTTTCCTAACCTCTTGAGATGAAACACTGAATGAAGAATCAGTGCTTAGTGGGTCCATGTCAATACACTCAGACTGATCCAACTTTACGTTCTTTGCACCATTACTCTACATCCTTAATAGCCATTCCCATACATATTCCTCAGGTTTCTGTTTGTACATATTAGAAAAATAAAGCTGTTCTTTTGGAGTGCAGCATACCCCTTCCCAGGCCATACTGTGTATTTCACCTTTT
This sequence comes from Orycteropus afer afer, assembly GCF_000298275.1. NCBI lineage: Eukaryota > Metazoa > Chordata > Mammalia > Tubulidentata > Orycteropodidae > Orycteropus > Orycteropus afer. The sequence continues at coordinate 7,540,173 of NW_006921659.1, forward strand.
GGTGTTCACTGGGACTTGTCTCTTTACAGGTCTAGAAGCAATAATGAGTGGTGAGGGTGATTTCTTGGAACATTCAGCAATGTCTTGTAAGGCATCTACCTCAGGCAATACCCCATACAATGCCCCAAGCTCCCCTGCAGGTGATATTTCAGACAGTGACTCAGCAGGCACAGCTGGGTTAGTCTGATCAGACAGGGTTAAGAAGGCTGGTTCTGCTGGCAGGAGTGATTGGACGGAATTTAACTATCTGCCCATATGTCCCATCCGAAGTTTGAGAATCCCACTTCTTCCAAATCAATGCCCTTGCTTTAACTTCAGACACTACTGGAGGTTGGCAATTCAATTGGTGTTGTAATTCAGCCACTCTTATGATAAGATTCTGGGTTTGATTTTTGACAATATCAGCTCTGTTACTAGGAAAAAATAAGGCTTTCTTTCAGAGTACAAGTGGAAACATTGAAGTCTTTTTTATGTGGTGGCTGAGCTGTGATTCCAAAGCTCCCAGCTCATCTCATTCTTTCACCACTTTGTCTAGCATGAACCAAAAAAACATGTCTAGCATAAGTAGGACCAACCAACCAGCTTCCTTATACTTTTCATTCTGATAAAATGCAGAAAAGTATCAAACATGAGATCACTCAGAGCCTCACTTCTCACCAATAATTGATCTATTGGTGGTGCTCTTTTGTATATTAACATCGCCAGAAATTAGCAGCACCATTTTTACTAATGGACACAGAGTCATCAGTATCTTTGCAATTAATCAGATTTGAGGATCAATTTAGAAAACTCATCCTTATGATTTTGTTTCTATAGAACCACTCTTGATACCAAATGTCTTGGGCTGGGTTCTCTAGAGAAGCAAAACCAGTGAAGGTGAGAGTGAGAGAGAGGGAAAGAGAGAGAGAGAGAGAGAGAGAGAGAGAGAGAGAGAGATATTTATATCAAAGAAATGGTTCATGCAGTTGTAGAGGCTGACAAGCTGGAGGTTTCACCTGAGTCACATTGCTGCAAGGGTGATGAACCCAAGATCGGCAGGCAATACAGCAGTCTGCTAGCTTTGGAGGCTTACATATCCAAGATTGGCAGGTAAAATGGAAGGATGTTTGCTCACAGGCTGTGAAGGCAACAATCCCCAGATTGCAAGGCAAAGTGGCAGGCCACTGGTTCAATTCTGAGAACTGGAGGTAAGATGAAGACAAGCCAGATGCAGGATCCAGATCAATGAAAAACCAGAGAGCTTTGCTATTGCTTTTTCATACATATATATTGACAGCAGGCCACATCTCAAAGGAAACTCCCTTTCAACTGGTTGCTCATAGCTCATTGCATCATTAAAGTGATTACATTGTATCAGATGTCATCATGGGGAATGATTACATTGTAACTACTAAACCACTGAAAATTATGGCCTAGCCAACTAGACACACAACCTGAACTATCACATCAAGCATGATGTTCTCCAGGGACTGGTCCCTTCTAATAACATTTCTAAAGTAAATAAAATGAAGTATCATCACCCTTGCTTCTAAGGAGCATTCTGGCTATACTTCTTCTAAGACAGATTTGTTCGCTCTACTGGAAGTCTATGGTGTATATTCAATATACTTTGCCAATACCATAAATCAAAGGCCTCAATTCTTCTTTATTATCAATACTTCCATATTAATTGTCTAGCTTTCACATGCATATGAGGCAAATGAAAATACCGTTGCTTGGGTCAGGTGCATCTTAGTCCTTAAGATGACATGTTTGCTTTTTTAACACTTTAAAGAGATCTTTTGCAGCAGATTTGCACAATGCAATATGTTGTTTTATTTCTTCACTGCTACTTTCAAGGGCATTGATATGGATTCAAGTAAAATGAAATCCTTGAAAGCATCAATATTTTCTTCATTTATCATGACATTACTTATTGGTCCAGTTGTGGTATTTTCAATTGCCTCACATGCATGTGAAAGCTGGACAATGAATAAGAAAGACTGGAGAAGAATTGATGCTTTTGAATTATGGTGATGGTGAAGAATATTGAATATAGACTGCCAGATGAACAAACAAATCTGTCTTGGAAGACATACAGCCAGATTGATCATTGGAAGTGAGAAGGGCAAAACTTTGTCTCATGTACTTTGGACATGTTATCAAGAGAGACCAATCTCTGGAGAAGGACATCATGCCTGGTAAAACATGTTGTTGTTATGTGCTATCAAGTCGGACCCCACTCATAAAGACCCCCCCCCCTTGGGTTTCTGAGGCAGTATCACTATGGAAGTAGATTGCCCAACCTGTCTTCCAAGGAGTGGCTGGTGGGTTTGAACCACCAGCCTACTGGTAAGCAGCCAAGTGCCTTAGGCACTACACTACCAGACCTCCTTTGGTAAAATATAGGGTCAGTGATAAAGCAGAAGACCCTCAATGAGCTAGACTGACACAGTGGCTGCAGCAATGGTTCAAACATAGGAACGATTGTGAGGATGGCACAGGACCAGGCAGTGTTTCATCCTGTTGTGCACAGGGTGAATGTCAGTCAGAACTGAATGGATAGCACCTAACAACAACAGCACCAGTAAAAGCCTACATTGCCTTGAAGAAATTGTTGGTAAAAATATGGATGTCATAGGCAATTCTGGTGAGGGATCAGAAAGAAGTGAAGAGAATTATGGACAAAGTCTCCATCATCTTAGAAAATACATATGGTGCCAGCAAAAGAATGTTGCTAGAAATGTGAACATTATATGTGCTTCTGGCGAGGCTTTCAAAGAAAATAATGGATATGAGATTGTGCAATAAGGAAGGGTGATACTTTTTATGCTGTGGCAAAGAACCTGTCTGAATCACGTTCAAGTGCTTGGCAGAAGGTAGAAATTGTAAGTAATAAACTTGGATATCTGGTTGAGATTTCTAAGATCTTAAAGGGGTCACATGGTTTCTCTTTGCTGCTTTCAGTAAAATTTGAAAGGAATGAGATGGACTCAAAACTCAACTGCACAAAATGAAAACAAAACTTAAAGATTCGGAAAATTCTGTTGTACAAAGTCCATGTATCCAAGGACACCAAGGACATGGCTACACAAATCTTTTGTTAAAGAGATTAAGCGTGTGACTGATGTATCTAACCAATGACCACAGCAGAAAATCCATCAGCTTAAACTGAAGGGGACAGAGAAAGAATGAAAGGAAAGAACACCATCTGCCTCTTAGAATTCTACAGGCAGAAAACGGCAAAGGAGTTACATCTGCTGTCCTCCAAGAAAAGAAAAGGATCCTCCCTGGAGCAGCTCAGGAATCAGCAGAATTGCTGGAAGGAGCACAGGAAGCAGGGCTACATTGATTTCAAAGGGTGGAACCACAGCTTGCTGGGTTTCAAATGGTGAGGCCATGGTCTCCTAGGTTTCAAAAAGACAGATCTTCATCAAATTGGTTCCAAAGCATGCGGCTGCCATTAAGGTATTCCAGGATGTGTGGTTATAGCCCAAGGCTGAGGAGTTGGGGCTGTCATGTCAAGGGACAGAAGAATGGGGCCCAATGGGTTTGAGGGGGTGGGGCCGCCATTCAGATGGATTAGGAAAATAGGGCTGCCCAAAGCCAAGGGAGCATAGTTGCTGCCCCAGCAGGCCTGAGGGACTTCCACCCAGAATCCAGAGGGCATGGCCAACACACAGAATCAGAAGGTCAGGGCCATTGCCCAGATGGTCCCACATAGAGGACTATTTTCAAGCCTTGAGAGCTAATGTAAATTGTTCTGCTGGGGTTTAGACTTTTTTGGTGTCCTTTATCTCTTGTTTCCCTCCATGTTATCCCATTTGTAATGGAAATGTCTACTTTGTGCCTGTACTTTTCCACCATTATATTTTACAAACAGATAACATGTATTCTAGATTTCACAATTTTACAGATGAAGAGGAATTTTGCTCCAGGATGGACTATGCCTAATGTCTCACCATATTTGATTTAGATCATTCAGAAGATGAGATTTTGAACTTGGAGTTGATATAAGACTTCTGGGATGGTGTAATGGGTTTTTGCATGTGGCAAGAATATGAACTTTTGGGGGCCAAAAGGTAGAATGTTGTAGACTGAATGTATCCCCAGAAAATATATATCACAAACCCTAGCCTCTATGCCTGTGGTTAAGGAGCTCTGTTGGCACAGTATCTAAGGCATCTGACTGCTAACCACAAGGTTGGCAGTTCAAACCCACCAACCATTCCACAGAAGGAAGATGGGTCAATCTATTTCCATAAAGATTTACCACCTCAGAAACCCAATGGGGGTGACTATGTGTTGGAATTGACTGAATGGCATTGAGTTTGGTGTTGGTTGGAATTGACTGAATGGCATTGAGTTTGGTGTTGGTTGGAATTGACTGAATGGCATTGAGTTTGGTGTTGGTTATGCTTAGGGTTATCATCCTATTTGGGAATAGGTTGTCTTTGTTATGTTAATGAAGCAGCACTAGTGTAGGATGTGTCTTGAGTCAATCTCTTTTGAGATATAAAAAAGCAAGCAAGAGAAGCAGAGATAGGGAAAGAGAAATGTCAAGCCACATGAAGACTGCCCAGGAGCAGAAGCTCAGAAGAGATAAGGGCCTTCCCCCAGAGCTGACAGAGAGGAAGCCTTCCTCCTGGAGACAGTGCCCTGAATTTGGACTTCCAGCCTCCTAAACTGTGAGAAGATAAATTTGTGCTATTTCTGTTATAGCAGCACTGGAGAACTAAGACAGCAGCCATTTATGGGCCTGTGTAGAAAAGCTAGTGCTTTACTGAAAGCGTGGCATTTTAATTAATGCTTAAAATATTCTAGCTCTGAACTTTCTCTCTTCTTTCTACCTTCTTTCCTTACTTCCTTCCATCTATCCATCTGTTTTAAAAAATATTATGGCCAGTAGCTGACAAAAGCTTTATCATCTAACATTAATCAATTTTGTAGCAATCATTTACATTAAAAGCATGTACTTAATAATTATGGCTATACAAGTGCTTAACAACCAAATCTAAAAATAAGAATTTTACTAATTCAACCTGGACAGAAAAAGGAATGTGAAACAATATTTTCTATCAATTGCCTACCATGTAAGGAGCTCCAGTGGTGTAGTGGTTAAGGTATTTGGCTGCTAACCAGGACATCATCAGTTCAAACCCCAGCCACTCCATGGAAGAAATACTGGGCAGTCTGCTTCCATAAAGATTTACAGCCTTAAAACCCAATGGGAGTCTCTATGCATTGAAATCAACAAAATGGCAGTGAATTTGGGCTTTTATTGGACCTAACATGTACTCAGCTATGTGAGGGATAGAGAATAGAAGGCTTATTTTGACTACTAGAAGCTAATAGACTTGTCTATAAAGCAACTATCAGTGTGTAGGCAGATATGTAATTAACTGCTAAAGTGTATAGTAGAGACATCTGTAGTGCTTTAAGAGTTCAAAGAGGAAGAGATAAGTGAGGGTGTGCAGCCGGACAACCACAGGAAGGATATAGGACTAACCTTAAACGATAGCTTTAACAAGGCAGAAGGAGAGGAAAGACACTGCAGATGAGAAGAACATCCTGAAGAAAGGCAAGGGAGTGACAAGGGGCCCAGGGAGCTAACCAGGATCACGGGGGCATGTTGAAGGTCAGTGGAGTAAGTAAGTGAAAGATTGAATGAGTAAGGTTAAGCTAGTTTAGGGAGGACCTTGAAAGACAAGCCAAGAAGCCTAGTATGATGCCAAGAGAAATATGGAATCTTTGCAGGTTTTGAGTAGGGAAGTGAGATGATATAAAGCAGTGTTGGGGGAAGACCAGCATGGCAGCATTTGTTTGCCCTGATTGTCAGGGACGTGGAGTCAGCAGACAGACAGGAGGTGCCAAGCAGAGAGAAGTGACCAGTGGAAATGGATGGAAAGAAAGACTCAAGAGTAACCAGGACTGAGGGAAAGCAGACACTGAACTGAAGAGGTAAATCCAAAATAACTCCATGGTGCAGAGGTTAAAGGCCTAGGATTCTACTCCAGTGGAGGATCGGGAGTCTGGGCCATGTTGAGCAAGCAAAGGGACAATTAGAACCTATATTCACACTCAAAACTCTACCACCATCCACTCCGTGGAACAAAGACTTGGCAATCTACTTCCGTAAAGATTTACCATCCCGATACCCAATGGGGGTTGCTATGAGTTGGAATTGACTCAATGGTAGTAGGTTAGGGTGTTTTTTTTTAACCCTAAACATGTCACATATTAGATCATAATTTGGTAGAGGAGATATAAATAACAGCTTATAAATGGCAGCTCTGGTGGCATAATGCCTAAGGCATTTGACTGCTAACCAAAAGGCTGGCGGTTCAAACCCATCAGCCATTTCTCAGATGGGCAATTTACTTCGGTAGAGATACCGCCTTGGAAACCCAAGGAGGATTTGCTGAGTTGAATAGACACAATGGCAGTGAGTTTGGGTTTTGGTTTGTATCTCTATTTATAGAGCAATAAACCAAAACCAAGACAAAACAAATGAGTTAATTCTGACTAATAGCTACCCTGTAGAAAAGAGTAGGACTGCCTCATCAGATTTCCAAGGCTGCACATCTTTACAAATGTAGACTGCCTTATCTTTCTCCCACAGATGGCTGGTGGGTTCAAACCATTGACCTTTTGGTTAGTAGCTGAAAGCTTTAACTACTACACCACCAGGACTTCTTTTTATAGAGCAATAAGTGTTATTATTCCCTATAAAACAGACAAAAGACACATTCATCTGCTGTCAGCCTCCATCGGCATTTTCTGTTTTTGATCAGGAGTCAGCTCTTCAGCAGGCAGCCTCCAAGCTGCTGCCTCATGTTGAGCAAGCTTTGTTGTGAGAAGTTCACTAATAAGCATAATAACCACTCTGACATGACTTGTAGGTATTTCATCATTTTGTTTAAATAAAGTGCTTGAGAAAAGGTTATGCTCTGTGATTATCACAAGAAATGAAACAGAAATACCAAGCCTGTAGTTTTGTTTTAAAACAAACCAATGAAATCCTTTTGCAAGATTTCATTAAGTTTATACAGAGTGGAGATGAGAGGGAGACCAGCCAGTTTTATTTAAGCTTCCTACTTCACTCAACATATTGTATTCATCAGTACAAATTCTTTTAAATACAAATTGAAAAGTGGTTGTGTGCTCAACACTAGCAACAGGACTTTTCACAGGGTATAGAGAAAGGAATAAGAAGTAAGCATACCTCTTACTTCTTGTCTCCATAATCAAATTCCCCAGGGGTTATTCCAGCTTTGGGGATTTCCCTCACATGCTCACACATTTTTTCTACCTGTGTGAATCTGTATTACCGACCAGGAAGGCAGGAAAGGCTGAAAATTCCTCCTCATGACTCTACAGCTGGGCCTATGTGGAGAGTCGAGGTGGGACGAGATGCAAAGGAAAGTAAAAAAGTAAAAAGCACCTGTCTTTCCTCCCACACATTGGCCCTGCCTTTCCACATAACTCTCGAAAAAATACATATGAACATATTTCAGCTACTACTCACAGACAGCATGTGAATGAATAAATGTAGAGAAGGTGTTCATAGGACCCAGCAATTCTTCCCATTGTTAAAATTCCATATTCAAAATTTCCTGAATATTGAATATACCATGAACTTCCACAAGGACAAATAACTCTGTCTTGGAAGAAATACAGCCAGAATGTTCCTTAGAGGGGAGGATGATGACAGTTTGTCTTACATACTTTGGATATATTATGTTTTGTTGTGTTGTTTTGTGCCCTTGAGTCGGACCCAACTCAGAGAGACCCCTCCTTGAGTTTCTGAGGCAGTATCATTATGGAAGTAGATTGCCCCATCTTCCTTCCATGGATATATTATAAGGAGGAACAAGTCCTTGGAGAAGCCATACTTGGTAAAGTAGAGAGTAAGTGAAAAAGAGGAAGATTCAGTGAGATAGATTGACACAGTGGCTGTAACAATAAACTCAAACATAGCAATGATTGTGAGGGCAGCACAGACCCAGGCAGCATTGTACACGGGGTTACTATGAGTGAGAACTTACTGGACAGTACCTAATAACAACAACTAGTCAGTGGTCAGCAGTGGTAGCAGGGTACCATGTACTTCTTCTGGTCAGAATCATGGAGGCTAGAGTTCAGCTGGTCCATTAGTCCTCTGGACTAATTGTTTCCATGTGTCTTTAATTTTCTTTACTCTTCTTTGTTCTGGAAGGAGAGAGACCAACTTGCACCTTAGATGGCTGCTCACAAGTAAGGTGAGTTACTCACCAAAAGTAGAATATTGTCTTTGTGTGCCAACTGCCTTTGATGACCTTGAAGCCTATGCTCCTGAGCCCTTAGGCCCAGCTACTCATTCCTTCAAGGTATTTGTTTTCATAACTTGTCCCTTGTTTACTCTGCTGTATTCACGGATATATCTGCAGCACATATAAATATGTATGTAGAAATATCCTCTACTGAACATATATATTGTTGGATGTAGTCCCATTTGCCTCCCCACACCTATTCAGCTTGCCCGTCTATTTATGCATCCACTGGTAAATTATTGTTATTACTATTACTGTAGGATTGTGTATGTAATAGTATTCACCTTTGTCACCTTTAACTCTTGTGTTCCTCACTTTTCTTGTAAGTTGCCTTTCCATTCACCCAAGTTAATATGCACTTACCCTCTAGCTAGGGATCTACCTTCCCTTGCCTTCCCAACTCTGGTAAACATAAAAAAATGTTTCCTTCTCTAACTAAACATTTTCTTGACTTTTTATAGTAGTGCTCTTATTTTGTCCTCTTGTGATTCACTAATTTCACTTAACATAATGTCTTCCAGTTTCATTCACGTTATGAGGTGTTTCACAGATTCATCGTTATTCAGCAATGCTTAGTATTCTGTTGTGTGTATATACCATAGTTTATCTATTCATCCACTGAAGAACACTTACATTATTTCCATCTTCTTCCTATGTTGAATAATGCAGCAACAAACACAGACATGGCTCTTATTTCTTATATATCTCTAGGATATATACCTGGTCATGGGATTGCTGGATCATATGGTATTTCTATTTCCAACTTTTTACAAGGAAGCACCACACCATTTTCCACAGTGGTTGCACCATTTTACAATCCCACCAGCAGTGTTCCAGTCTCTCCCTACCCTTAATCAGTATTTGTTGTTTTCTGTTTCTTTGAACTTTACTATTAATGTGGGGTTGAGATGTTATCTCATTGTTTTGATTTGCACCTCTCTAATGGCTAATGAGGGTCTGGGAGCAAAGGTTTTGACAGGCAGGTGGGTGGCCTAGAAGGCAAGCTCCCCCCAGTTTAGTCTGGTAGTAGCAGTTTTAAGGGGTGGGCAGATGGGCCAGAAGGCAAGCCGGCCCCAAGTTTGGGGCAGCTTAAGGGAGGCCAGGAAGTTAGTGGAGGAGTTTGGAACAGCTAAGGGAGATGAACTTGTCTGTCAGTTTGTCATCCTGTGGTGGCTTGCATGTTGCTATGAGGCTGGAGGCTATACCACTGATGTAGCAAATGCCAGCAGTATTACTCATGTTGGACAGGTTTCAGCAGAGCTTCCAGGCTAAGACAGAAGAAGGAAGAAGCCACCCACTTCTCAAAAATTGGCCAGTGAAACATGGACTGATATATTACTGGAAAACTTTATTAATAACCCCGAAACATTGTCCAATATAGTGCTGAAAGATGAGACCCTCAAATTGGAAGGCACTCAAAATATGACTGGGGAAGTGCTGTCTCCTCAGCGTAGAGGCAACCTTAATGTTGTGGATAGAGTAAAGCTTTCATGACCTCCATTTGCTGATGTGGAATGACTCAAGATGAGGATAAACAGCTGCAAACATCCATTAAAAATCAGAACATGGAATGTATGAAGTATGAATCTAGGAAAATTAGAAGTTGTCAAAAATGAAATGGAACCCATAAAGATTGATATCCTAGGCATTAGTGAGCTGAGATGGACTGGTTTGGGCCACTTCTAATCAGACAACCACATGATCTACTATGCCAGGAACAGCAAATTGAAGAGGAATAGTGTGGCATTCACCATCATAAAGACTGTTTCAAGATCTATCCTGAAGTACAATGCTGTCAGTGGTAGGATAATATCCATATGCCTACAGGGAAGACCAGTTAATACTACTATTATTCAAATGTACACACCAACCACCAAAGCCAAAGATGAGGAAATTGAAGATTTTTATCAACTTCTGCAGTCTCAAATTGACCGAACATGCAATCAAGATGTGTTGATTATCATTGGTGATTGGAATGCAAAAGTTGGAAACAAAGAAGAATAACTGGTGGTTGGAAAATATGGCCTTGGTGATAGAAATAATGCTGCAGATTGCATGACAGAATTTTGTAGGACCAACAACTTATTAATTGCAAATACCTTTTTTTCAACAATACAAAGGGTGGCTATAGATGTGGACTTCACCAGATGGAATACACAGGAATCAGATTGACTACATTTGCAGCAAGAGGTGATGGAGAAGCTCAATATCTTCAACCAAAACAAGGCCAGGAGTTGATTGTGGAACAGACCACCAATTGCTCATATGCAAGTTCAAGCTGAAGTTGAAGGCAATTAAAACAAGTCCACGAGAGCCAAAATATGACCTTGATTATATCCCTCTTGAATTTAGACCATTTAAAGAATAGATTTGATGCATTGAACACCAATGACTGAAAACCAGAGGAATTGTGGGATGACATCAGGACATATCATCCATGAAGAAAGCAAAAGGTCATTAAAAAGGCAGGAAAGGAAGATAAAACCAGAATGGATTTTGGAAGAGACTCCGAAGACTCCCTGTAAGGTGGTGGAATAGGCAGACAAGCTACACAGACCCTCTTCAACAAAGAAAAGAGAAACAAATTGACAGAGATACAAAAGATAATCGTGGACACTTGAGCTTTGAAAGGAAGCATACAGAAGTGGATTAGACACCAACTACTGGAAAAACCTGAATGAAAACAGGACCTAAGAATAGGCTCTGTTTGCCAAGGATGGCAGAGACATACAAGAGCCTGGCAACAGGAAAGGAGACTGGTGGTGAGTGTATAAGTGCTGCCAACTAATGAGTAGAGGAGCACAGTACCCTGCTTACATAGATAACATCCAAACAAAACAAAGAAAATGAAAATTGTGGCCAAGTCACTCCAACATACAATTGCCAATTAAATATAAGCACAAAAATGTCACAATGCCTCTGAGACAACAGAGGATCACAGTCCACACAAAGAAGTAAGATAAAGCAGGAGAAACAAAGGATCAGGACAAAGACTCAGAATACATCCCTGAGGAAGAAGCAACATTGGAACACTCTGATAAGGAATTAAAAAGAATTATTTTTAGGTACCTTCAATGGTCTGAGAGACAGATCAAGGAAAACACTGACAAAATTGAGGAGAACACAGGGAAAACCCTAGAACAATTTCAAATGATAATACAAGGACAAAGTGATAAAATAAATGAAAAATTAGAAATGATACAAAATCTACAGATAGAAATCCAGAAGATTAATACTAAATTTTCAGAAATAAGTAACACATTGAACAGGTAAAGGAGTAGAATTGAATCAATGGAAGACAGAATTAGTGAATTGAAAATAAATGCCTGAACACTTCTTTGGAAAGGGATCAATCAGAAAAAAGATCAAAACAATATGAAGAAAGCCTAAGGTTCATGTGGGATACCATCAAAAGAAATAAGCTACATGTAATTGGAATTCAGAATGGAAAGAGAAAATAGAATCACAGAGAAAATTGTTGAAGATTTATTGGAAGAGAATTTTCCTGATATGATGAAAGATGAGAATATATCCATTCAGGAAGTCCAAAGAACCCCAAACAGGATAGACCCCAAAAGAAAATCACCAAGACATATTATCATCAAACTCAGCACCACCAAAGACAAATAATTAATCCTGAAAGCAGCATGGGAAAAACAAAAAGTTACCTACAAGGGCCAACCAATATGACTAAGGTTGGATGTCTCAGCAGAAACCATGCAGGCAAGAAGACTATGGGATGGTATATATAAAACCCTGACAGAAAAAAATTTCCAACCAAGAATTATATACCCAGCAAAATTGTCCCTCAAATATGATGGTGAAATTAGGACATTTCCATATAAGAAGAAATTAAGGGAATTTGCTAAAACCAGACCAACCTTACAAGAGATGCTAAAGGGAGTCCTTTGGACAGAGAACCAACAACAGCAAACAACAACTGACCATTAACACACATGATGACATAACCCAGAAACCAACCCAGTTATGGAAAGACCCAAAGTAAATAAGCCTACAAGATTGTAAACAGGGAACCAGAGACATCAATTGATAAATGAGGACAACTACAAACCAAAAAGAGGAAAAAATGTGTAGTTACAGTACATCTAATGGTAGGGAAGTCAAGACAACTGCAAGATAGAAAGGATTGTTCTAAACATGGGAAGAAAATTATAAATCACAGGGTAACCTCAAAGAAAAACGATAAACCTTCACATAAAAATAAAAAAGAGGACAAGCACAAATATTCAACAAATACTAAAACAACAGCAATGAAGGGAGTGATGACACAATTAATAAACAAAATGAGCTCAGCACAGAAAATTAGGAATAGAAGGGAAATTCCTTGGCATAATAAAGGGCATAGATGCAAAACCAATTGTTGTTGCTGTTGTTACATGCTGTCGAGTTGGACCCAACTCATAGCGACCCGTCCGTGGGTTTCCAAGGCAGTATCACTATGGAAGTAGATTGCCCAACCTTCCTCCTGAGGAGTGGCAATAGCCAACATTATTCTCACTGGAGAGAGACTGAAATCATTCCCCTTGAGAACAGGAATCAGACAAGGATGCCTGAGGAAATCAGCCATTTATAATAGCTACCCCAAAAATAAAATACTTGGGAATAAATATCACTAGGGACACAAAAGATCTGTACAAAGAAAACTACAAATCACCACTCCAAGAAACTGTAAGAGATCTACATAAATGGAAGAACATACCATACTTGTGGATAGGAAGATTGAACATGTGAAAATATCAGTACTACCCAAAGCAATCTATACTTTCAAGCAATCCCAATCCAGATCCCATCAGCATTCTTTAAGGATATGGAAAGACCAATCACTAATTTTATATGGAAAGGAAGGAGACCTTGAATGACAAAAGCACCATTGAAGAAGAAGAACAAAGTAGGAGGTTTCATACTCCCCAATCTAAAAACCTACTATACAGCCACAGTAGTCAAAACAGCCTTGTACTGGTACAATGACAGACATATAGACTACTGGAACAGAATTGAGAACCAAGATCTACATCCATTTACCTGTAGTTAGATGATTTTTTAAAAAGGAGTGAAATCCATTAAATGGGCAAGAGGTTGTCTCTTTAACAAATAGTGCTGGCAAAACTGGATATCCATTTACAGAAAAATGAAATAAGATCCATACCTCACACCATACACAAAAATTAACTCCATATGGATCAAAGACTTAAATGTGAAACATAAAACTATAAAGTTCTTCAAGGGAAAAAATAGGGGCAAATTTAGGGGCCCTCATTTATGGCATAAATAGACTGTCAAGCATAAGCCAAAATGCACAAACAGCTGAAGATAACCTAGATGAATGGGACCTTTTAAAAATTAAATTTGTATGTGCTTCCAAAGGCTTCTCCAAAAGAGTAAAAAGAGAACCTACAGATTGGGAAAAAATATTTGGCAACAGCATATCTGACAAGGGACTTATCTCTAAAATTTATAGAAAACTCCAACACCTTTACAACAAAAAGATTAACAATCCAATTGAAAAATGGGCAGAAGACATGAATAGACCCTTCACCAAAGAGGATATTCAGGTGGCCAGCAAATACATGAAGAAATGCTCATGATCATCAGAGAGATGCGAATCAAAACAACAATGAAATTCCATCTCATGCAGAACTAACGGCAAAGTTCAACAAGACAGAAAATAAAAATTGCTGGTGAGGATGTGAAGAGATTGGTACTCTCATACACTGATGGTGGGACTGTCAAATAATACAACCACTGTGGAAAGCAGTATGATGATTCCTTAAAAACCTGGAATTAGAAATACCATTTGACCCATCAATCCTATTACTAGGTATATATCTTAAAGAAGTGAGAGCCAGCAAAAGAACAGATATATGCATACCCATGTTCATCACAGCACTATTTACAATAGCAAAAATATGGAAACAACCTACATGCCCAACAACAAAACAAAAGAATGGATAACCAAACTACTGTACATACATACAATGGAATACTATGCAATACTAAAGAATAATGTAGAATCTGAAAAACACCACATAACATGGATGAACTTGGAGGACATTATGCTGAGTGAAATAAGTCAATCATGGAAGGACAAATATAGTATTAGTAAATTATTGTAAAAAGTCAAGTAAAAGTTTATATGTGGGAGGAAACTTTCTTTGTTTGTTACCAGGGGTGGAAGGGAAGGGGAGGGGAAACTGCAATGAAAAAAAAAAAAAAATGCATTGACCCAAAAGAAAATTAAGTGTTTTAAATTTTAATAAAATCCAATTTATTGACTTTAAAAAAAAAGAAGAAGAAGAAGAAGAGACTCTGAAACTTGCTCTTGAATGGAGAGTAGCTAAAGCAAATGGAAGAAATGACAAGATAAATGAGCAGAACAGATTTCAAAGAGCAGCAGTCAAGACATCAGATGATGGATTACATTGGGCAAATCTGTGGCAGAAGACCTCTTTCAAGTGATGAAGAGCAAAGATGTCTCCTTGAAGACTAAAGTGCGCCTAACCCAGGCCATGATATTTTCAATTGACTCTTATGCATGTGAGAACTGGACAATAAATAAGGAAGACTGAAGCAAAATTGATGCTTTTGAATTATGGTGTTAGTGAAGAATACTGAGAATACCATGGACTGCTAAAAGAACTAACAAATCTGTCCTGGAAGTAGTGTGGCTGGAATGCTCCTTGGAAGTGAGAATGGCCAGACTTCATCTCACCTACTTTGGTCATGTTGTCAGAAGGAACCATTCTCTGGAGAAGGATATCATGCTTGGTAAAGTGGATGGTCAGCGAAAAAGGGGAAGGCCCTCAACAAGATGGATTGACACAGTGGCTGCAATGATGGGCTCAGATATAGCAAGAATCATGAGGCTGGCACAGGACCAGGCAGTGTTTCATTCTGCTGTACATAGGGTTGCTATGAGTCTGAGATGACTTGATGGCACCTAACAACAACAACAACAATGGCTAATGAAGGAGCTTTGGTGGCTCAGTGCCTAAGGCATTTGACTGCTAACCAGAAGGTTGGCAATTCAAGCCTACCACCCACTCAGCTAAAGGAAGCTGGGGCAATCTACTCCCATAAAGATTTATTGCCTTGGAAACATAACGGGGTCACTATGAGTTAGAACCAACTCCATTGCAGTGGGTTAGGTTCTCTGTTTTTTCTTTTTTTCAGTAATAACTAATGATTACAAGCATGTTTTCGTGTGTTTGTTGGTCACCTGAACGTCTTCCTTGGTGAAGTGTCTGTTCATGTCCCTTGCCCATTTTTTAATAAGATTGTTTGTCTTTTTGTTGTTAAGGTGTTGAAGTCCTGGCCAGAGTAGTAAGGCAAGAAAGGAAAATAAAAGGCATCCAAATTGGTAAGGAAGAAGGAAAACTATATCCATTTACAGATAATATGATTCTCTACATAGAAATTCCCAGAGATGCAACAAGAAATGCCACTGAATTGTACATGTAAAATATGTTAACATGGCAAAGTCGCTACACACACACACACAAACACACACACAAACACACACACATCACCACCATCACCACCACCACTTGCCTGTCAGTTTGTTGTACTGTGGTGGCTTGCATCTTGCTCTGAGGCTGGAGGCCATGCCACCAGTATTTCAAATATTGGCAGGGTCACCCTTGGTGCACAGGTTTCAGTGGAGCTTCCAGACTAAGACAGACTTGGAAGAAGGAAGGAGCCATCCACTTCTCAAAGAATTGGCCAGTGAAAACCTTATGAATAGCAGTGAAACACTGTCTGATATACTACTGGAAAACTCTATGAATAGGCCTGAAACATTGTCAGATATACTGCTGGAAGATGAGCCCCTCAGGTTGGAAGGCACTCAGAAAACAACTGGGGAAGAGCTGCCTCCTCAAAGTATAGTTGACCTTAATGATGTGGATGGAGTAAAGCTTTCAGGACCACCATCTGCTGATGTGGTCTGACTCAAAATGGGAAGAAACAGCTGCAAACATCCATTAATAATCAGAACATGGAATGTATAAAGTATGAATCTAGGAAAATTAGAAGTTGTCAAAAATGAAATGGAACAAATAAAGATTGATATCCTAGGCATTAGTGAGCTGAAATTGACTGTTTTTGGCCATTCTGAATCAGACAACTATATAATTTACTATACCAGGAATGACAAATTGAAGAGGAGTGATGTGGCATTTATCATCGCAAAGAATGTTTCAAGATCTATCCTGAAGTACAATGCTGTCAGTGATAGGATAATAGCCATACACCTAAAAGAAAGACCAGTTAATACTACTATTATTCAAATTTAGGCACCAACCACCAAAGCAAAAGATGAGGAAATTGAAGATTTTTACCAACTTCTGCAGTCTGAAATTGAACAAATATGCAATCAAGAGGTATTGATTATTACTGGTGTTTGGAATACAAAAGTTAGAAACAAAGAAGAATCCCCAATAGTTGGAAAATATGGCTTTGGTGATAGAAATGACATTGGAGATTAATTACATAATAGAATGTTGCAAGACCAATGACTTATTCACTGCAAATACCTTTTTTGAACAATATAAATGGTGGCTATACATGCAGACCTCACTAGATGGAATACACAGGAATCCAATCAACTACATCTGAGGAAAGAGACCTTGGAGAAGCTCAATATCTTCAGCCAAAACAAGGCCAGGAGTTGACAGTGGAACAGATCATCAATTGCTCATATGCAAGTTCAAGGTGAAGTTGAAGACAATTAAAACAAGTCCATGAGAGCCCAAATATGACCTTGATTATATCCCTCCTGAATTTAGAGACCATCTGAAGAACAAATTTGATGCATTGAACACCAATGACCAAAAAACCAGACGAACAGTGGGACGACATTAAGAACATCATACATGAAGAAAGCAAAAGGTCATTAAATAGACAGGAAAAGAAGAAAAGGCCAAAATGGATGTCAGAAAAGACTCTGAAATTTGCTCTTGAATGGAGCGTAGCTGAAGCAAATGGAAGAATCGACAGGATAAAAGAGCTGAACAGAAGATTTCAAAAAGCAGCTCAAGAAGAAAAAAGCAATTATTATAATGAAATGTTTAAAGATACGGAGTTAAAAAACCAAAAGGGAAGAACATACTCAGCATTTCTCAGGTTAAAAGCACTGAGGAAAAACTTCAAGGCTCAAGTTGAAATATTGAAAGATTCTATGGTCAAAATACTGAATGATTCAGGAAACATCAAAAGAAGATGGAAGAAATATACAGAGTCATGGTACCAAAAAGAATCGGTCAATATTAATTCCTTTCAGGAGGTGGTATATGGTCAAGTACCAATGGTACTGAAGGAAGAAGTTGAAGTTGCATTGAAGGAATCGGTGAAAAGCAAGGCTCCAGGTATTGATGGGATACCCATTGAGATGTTTCAACAGACAGATGCTGTGCTGGAGGGACTTACTCATCCTTGCAAGAAATTTGGAAGACAGCTACCTGGCCAACTGACTGGAAGAGATTCATAAGGTGATCCCACAGAATTTGGAAATTATCCAACAGTGTCATTAATATCACATGCAAGTAAAATTTTGCTGAAGATAATACAAAAATGGTTGTGGCAATATATTGACAGGGAAATTCCAGATGTGCAAGGTGGATTCAGAAGAAGACACAGACTGAGGGATATCATTGCTGATGTCCGGTGGATGTCAGCTGAAAGCAAAGAATACCAGAAAGTTGTTTAGTTGTGTTTTATTGGCTATGAAAAGGCATTTGACTGTGTGGATCATAACAAATTATGGATAACATTGAGAAGAATGAGATTCCAGTACACTTAATTGTACTCATGAGGAACCTGTACATGGACCAGGAGGCTGTCATTCAGACAGAACAAGGGGATATTGCATGGCTTAAAATCAGGAAGGGAGTACAGCAGGGTTGTATCTTTCACCATAATTATTTGATAGTGCCTAAGGCACTTGACTGCTAACCAGAAGACTGGCTGTTCAAACCCACCAGCCACTCCTCGGAAGGAAGGTTAGGCAATCTACTTCTGTAGTGATACTGCCTTGGAAACCCAAGGAGGGGTCGCTATGAGTCAGGTCCGACTCCATGGCACATAACAACAACATGCTTAGCAAATAATCTGAGAAGCTGGACTATATGAAGAAGAGTGCAGCATCAGGATTAGAGGAAGACTCATTAACAATCTGTGATATGCAGATGACATAACCTTGCTTGCTGAAAGTGAAGATGACTTGAAGCACTTACTGATGAAGATCAAAGACTACAGTCTGCAGTATGAATTACACCTCAACATAAAGAAAATGAAAATCCTCACAACTGGACCAACAAGCAGCATCTTGACAAATGGAGAGAAGATTGAAGTTGTCAAAGATTTAAAATTACTTGGTTCCACCATCAATATCAATGGAAGCAGCAGTCAAGAAATCAGATGACATATTGCACTGGGTAAATCTGCTGCAAAAGACCTCTTTCAAGTGCTGAAGAGCAAAGATATCTCTTTGAACACTGAAATACACTTAACCCAATCCACAGTGTTTCAAATCATCTCATACGCATGTGAAAGCTGGACAATGAATAAGGAAGCTGAAGAAGAGTTGATGCTTTTGAGTTGTGGTCTTGGAGAAGAATACCAAAAATACCATGGACTGCCAGAAGAATGAACAAATCTGTCTTGGAAGAAGTGCAGCCAGAATACTCTTGAAAGTGAGACTGGTTAGACTTCATCTCACCTACTTTGGTCATATCAGAAGGGATGATTCCCTAGAAAAGGATATCATGCTTGGTAAAGTGGTGGTTTGGGGAAAAAGGGAAGGCTCTCAAGGGCATGGATTGACACAATGGCTGCCATGATGGGCTCAGGTATAGCAAGGATTGTGAGGCTGGAGCAGGACTGGGCAGTGTTTTGTTCTGTCGTACACAGGGTGTCTATGAGTTGGAGCTGACGCAATGGCACCTAAAAACAACATACACACACACACACACACACAATATACATATACTATATATATATATATATATATATACACACACACACTAAATATGCACACACACATATATACACACACACTTTATATATGTACTGTGTAGTATATATACACTTTATATATATTTATATATACAGTATATATAAAGTGTGTGCATTTGTGTATACTTACCACAGGAAAAATTATTTAACTGGAAAATTTTATGTAATATATATTTTACTACAATAAAAAATCCTTTTTGTTTGAATTTGATTGAAATACTGTTATTAATATGAGATGAATAAATGTCCTTACAGTATTAAAGAATATAGCAGGCCTCTTCCCCATGTTTCAATAAACTTTCTAGTTTTAAAATATATTAAAAAAACAAAAATAAAAAATTCAGCAGAAGAGAAATAGATGGCCTGGAGAGGCTTATCTCAGTTATGGTAAAGTAAGACAACAGAAGATTGAGAAGAGAATTAAGAGAAAGATGTTAGCAAAATAATAACTCCTCTGGAAAATGCTCAGTCAAAACTTTAAAATTCTGGAACTATAAGGTGATGTGATACATTTTACTAACTAAAAATGATAGATATGAAGTTAGTATATTAGTCA
Organism: Orycteropus afer afer; assembly: GCF_000298275.1. Classification (NCBI taxonomy): domain Eukaryota; kingdom Metazoa; phylum Chordata; class Mammalia; order Tubulidentata; family Orycteropodidae; genus Orycteropus; species Orycteropus afer. The sequence continues at coordinate 7,560,051 of NW_006921659.1, forward strand.
CAAACTAGGTTTGTGCATATGGATATGTGTTTGCTTTAATGCTGAAGTTCAGATGAATTGTTTTAAAAACATATATTTATAAACTGAGGGACAGACAAATGTTTCAGTGTAAGTGCAAAAATCAAATGCTTTAGTTAGCTGTCCTTAGTTCCATCACAATTTTGTCGCTGATTGTAACATACTAGCTGAACTGAGTTCTTTCTAAGATTCCACCTTGTTTCCTCTCATAACCTTCTTCCTTATCTTTCTCTTATCAATTTTATTTTTTATTCCCCGTGAAATAAAAAGGGGGAATTTAATCTCTGTTCTCTCTTGGGAATGTCTAGCCATCTTCTGTAGGACCCTCTGTTGGTCCATTTCCATGCCTTAGATGTTATATCACATTCATTTTACTCAGGCCGTGGAAGTTAGGAGAGAGTCTTGTGGAATAGTTTCTTCTTTAAGTTTTTAGATTCCTTCATTTACTTTCTTTCCAGACAAGTAGAGACCAATAGTTGTATCTTAGATGGCTGCTCTCAAGCTTTTAAGACCCCTGGCATTACTCACCAAACCAGGATGTAGAACATTATCTTTATGATCTATGTTATGCCAGTTGACTGAGTTGTCCCACGAGACTGTAGTCCTAAGACTTTTAACCCAGTAAACCAATCCCACAAGGTGTTTGAATATGTCTAGGAAGTCTCCGTAACCATGCCACCTATGTCCTTTGTTATATATATGAATATCTATGCAGCACACACAACTATGTGTATACATATGCCTACAGATACATCTATACAAGCAAGCACATGTACTAACATATGCCTTCCTATATACATATACACATACATATCTACCTATGTAACCACACACATATTTTTGGTCTTTAATACTCTTGTTGCAAAATTTTTATGCTCTTGCATTTACCGAAATTGTCCCTTAGTCTTGCATACTTCTTAGTGTCTTCATTTACTATGGTCAAGTTGTGCAGACTTCATCCATTCTTGGTAATGCCTTTCCCATCACCAAAAATAACAAGTGTCTGCTATTTAGAAAGTGATTCCCTCTCCCTTACCTCCCATCCCTGGTAACTATCAAAGAATGTTGCTTTCTGTGTGTACATTTATTCTAAAAACATTAATTTCTCAGAAGTAAACATTTTGAAAATACCCTTTTTTTTTACAATACTGGTATTTGTTTGTTTATTTTTTTAATGTATTAAGAGGTGCTAAAGTGAAAGTCAATAAAACATTGAGGGAAGACCTTCAATGAAATGGACTCACACAGTGGCTGCAATGATGGGCTCAAACGTGGCAGCAACTGCGAGGATGGTGCAGGACCAGGCAGTGTTTTGTTCTACTGTACGTAGAATCATTATGAGTTGAAACTGACTTGACGGCATCTAACAACAACAAGAAAGTAGAAGCGATCCAGGCCTCTTAATTTCTAAGGATCCCTTAATATTTTAATTACTTAATGTCCACAGCCATCCTAAGAAATAAATATTATTGTATCCATTTTATAAGTGAGAAAAATGAGGCTCAGCAAGCCTAAGTTAATTGATATATCTTATAAAGTTACTAAATGATGTAACTGGGGTTTGGACCCAAGTCTATTTGATATCAAAACTCATGGTGCCACTTTTATACACTAGAGACTCTAAAACATGAAAATGTAGGTTTTCTTTATTTAAGATGCACCATAGCCAAAGTCCCAGGTACCACACTAGTGTCCTTATGTACAGTGTTGCTTACACCTGGGCAGCTGGCAGAACTACACACATTCTGCTGGGATCCTTCGCCAAAAGTTTGCTGCTCATGCAAATGTGTCAGAGCTCTTGAGGAAGGATGTGCAACTGATAAACTTGGGGAAAAAAAAAATTCATGGCCTGCATTTGACCAGACATATAAAAATATCTTTGTAGGAGAGAAGCACATATTATATAGAGCAAAAATGCCATCTCAACTTTCTCACTAAGCCACAGCAGGACTTAATGTCTTCGTGTTGGACAGTTTCTATGGTATCCAAATACCTGATGTAAAGAAACAGTGTCTTTGCCTGGCACTGAAGGAAAGAGAGTAGAAAGGAATAGAAAAGATCAAATCAAACATTTGCAAAGGTCACATGAGCACAAAAGGTAAATGTATTATCCTAATTTTTTAGGAGAAGAAACTAAGGGCAAGAGTAACTCTTCCAAGGTCATGCAGCATGTCAGCTGCTAGAATTCACACAAGTTCTGGCTGACCCTCAAAAGGCTACCCCTCCCACTACCACAGCATGCACAGTGGTTGAGGCACAGATTCCAGAGCTGCTTGGTGTGGGTTCAAATTCAGCTCTAATACATATTATGTAGCAAGCCTGAGCAAGGTAAGAGACCTCTATTCCTCAATGTTCTCATCTGGAAAATAGGAATAATAATTGTATCTACCTCATGGAGTTGTTATAAGAATTAAGTAAGTTAATAATTGTAAAGTATTTAGAACAGTGCCTGGTGTGTAATAAGTGTTATATAAGAGTTTGCAATTATTATTCTCTGTAATTGCTCCAAATCAAAAAGTACAAGACAAAGAGCAGGGGATATAAAAATATTTATATGTACAAACATAACAGGATACTAAAATTAAATTCTGCTTAGTAAGATAAATCCTGTGCACCTTCCAAAGTGAGGTGCTAGACCACCCATGCCAAGACTTGCAAAGGTGGTGTCTCAACGTCAGTATAAGAAACTTTTGGAGTTAACAAAGGTGTGAAAGAGATTACATTTGGAGAAAGCTGTTGGAGGGTGGAATTTTGCTGCCCCACACTCACTCCCCCATTAAAGAGAGAGAAAGCAGGTGTTTCCTCTTCCCTTGAGCCTGGTGAGAAGAGTTTAGGGAGACCAAATGGAAAGCTTGATGTGTGTCCCTTGGGTTTTGGGATCATAGAGAACAAGTGTCTGATTCATACTTGAGAAATCTAAAGGCAAGGGACTGTGATAACTGGACTGAGGCAAAGAGGAAGAGGGAGGCATTGACATTTCAACTAATGGTGAGGGCAAGAATGTGGGAGTTTCCCATGGAACAGATATGGACCCTGCTGGAGAAAGCCAGCCTGGAGCAATCGAATGGGATTCTAGCTAAGAAGAGGGAGGCAGGGGCAGGGAGCAATAGGAGTCTATTTTAGCTTCCCAGGGTTGCTGTTAAAATGCAATACAAACTGGGTGACCTAAGCCAATAGGAATTTATCCTCACAGTTCTAAAGGTTGTTGTTGTTTGTAGCTAGGTGCCATCAAGTTGGCTCCAACTCATAGCAGCTCTATGCACAACAGAGTGGAACACTGCCTGGTCCTGTGCCAGCTTCATAATTCCTGCTATGCTTGAGCTCATTGTTGCAGCCACTTTGTCAGTCCATCTTGTTGAGGGCCTTCTCCTTTTTCACTGACCCTCCATTTTACCAAGCATGGCATCCTTCTCTAGGGAATGGTCCCTTCTGACAACACGACCAAAGTAGGTGAGACGAAGTCCAGTCATTCTCACTTCCAAGGAGCATTCCAGCAGTACCTCTTCCAGGACAGATCTGTTAGTTTTTCTGGAAGTCCACAGTACTCTCCATATTCTTCTCCAACACCACAACTGAAAAGCATCAACTCTTCTTCAGTCTTCTTTATTCATTGTCCAACTTTCAGATGCATATGAAGCTATTGAAAATGTCAGGGCTTGGGTTAGGTTCACCTTAGTCTTCAAAGAGACATCTTTGCTCTTCAGCACTTTAAAGAGGTCTTTTGCAGCAGATTTGCCCAGTGCAAGATGTTATCTGATGTCTTGACTGCTGCTTCCATTGGTGTTGACTATGGAACCAAGTAACATGAAATCTTTGACAACTTCAATCTTTTCTCCATTTATTGACATGCTGCTTCTTGGTCCACTTGTGATGATTTTTTGCGTTCTTTATGTTGAGGTGCAATCCATACTGCAGACTGTAGTCTTTGATCTTCATCAGTAAGGGCTTCAAGTCATCTTCACTTTCAGCAAGCAAGGTTGTGTCATGTGCATATCATAGGTTGTTGATGATTCTTCCTCCAATCCTGATGCTACATTCTTCTTCATATAGTGCAGCTTCTCAGATTACTTGCTCAGCATACAGATTGAATAAGTATGGTAAAAGGACACAATCCTGATGCACTCCCTTTCTGATTTTAAACCCTTGTTCTGTTTGAATGCCAGCCTCCTGTTCAGGTAGCTTGGCATTCATCATCACAAAAAATGTTTCAAGATCTATCCTGAAGTACAATGCTGTCAGTGATAAGATAATATCCATACACCTAAAAGGAAGACCAGTTAATACTACTATTATTGAAATTTACACACCAACCACCAAAGCCAAAGATGAAGAAATTGAAGATTTTTACCAACTTCTGCAGTCTGTAATAGACCAAACATGCAATCAAGATGTATTGATTATTACTCGGTGGTTGGAATGAGAAAGTTGGAAACAAAAAAGAATCATTGGTAGTTGAAAAATGTGGCTTTGGTGATAGAAATGAAGCTGGAGATCACAAGATACATCTTTGTTGGCCTTTTGTAAGACCAACAATTTATTCATTACAAATTGTTTTAAAGGTTAGAAGCCCCAAATCAAAATTTCAGCAGGTCATGCTCCCACCTTTCTTGTCTCTTCCAGCTTCTGGTGACTTCTGACCTTCTCTGTTTTGTGGCACCATAATCCAACCTCTGTCTCCATCCTCATATGGCTGTTTTCCCTGTGTCTGTCCTTGTGGCTCTTCTCTTCTTCTTATGACAGCACCAGTCAAATTAGATCGAGTCTACTCTAGTATGACTTCATCTTAACTTGACTAAATCTACAAAGACTTTATTTGCAAATAAGGTCATATTCACAAGTACTGGGGGTTAGGATTTTAGCACATCTTTTTGGTACACAATTCAACTCAGAACAACTCTGGAGTTGGTGTGGAGTGGACTCACTGCCTGAGGGACAATGGTTAAAAATAATTAGCCAGCCTAGGAATTACACCCTAGGAATTACAACCAGATATATTTCCAACAGAGGAGCCCAAGAGAAAAACCACAAAAGCCCCTGGAAAGAAAGCTGCTATAAGTATCCACTTAATCCAGAGAGCACCCTCAGCTGAAAAACAACCAGTTGCCATGAAGTTGATTCTGACTCATGGGGACACCATGTGTGTCAGAGGAGACATGTGTTCCATAGGGTCTTCAGTGGCTGATTTTCTGCAAGTGGAGCACCAGGCCTTTCTTCCAAGGCACCTTTGGGGTGGACCTGAACCTCCAACCTTTCAGTTAGCAGCTGAGTGCGTTAACAGCTTCTCCCCAGTTCTCATTCTTCTGGACCTAATCTGTGAAATGGTGAGTAGTATGAGCTGGGATTGTAAAGTAAAGAACAAAGTTGGGGAATAGGGAGAAAGAGAGCAGCAGCCCACTATGCCTCCCCTGTAGACTGCCCACCTAAAGGCCTCTAGATCTGAGAAAGGGGATAAATATTAACTTGAATAAAATTTAAAGTTTTAATTACTAATCAGGACTAGAAATTTTAATTACTGAAGGAAACTTTTTATTTTCCAAAAATAAGTAATAAATCCAGGGTATGGAAAGAAATAGTTCATAGAGTTTGCTTGAAGGCATAGTGGTGAAAAAGAATAAGGTTGGTTTCTGCTTGCACATTGAGTTCTGCCCATTCAAAATAACGTCTCTGATGTAAGTAGTCCTTACAGTAGTCAAAATATACAAGGTTAGGCTGAGTCCAGCTTAAAGGGGTGACCTACACATGAGAAACACTCAATCACAGCACATGCACCTACTAGAGCATAAGGAGAGGAACTATGAGATCAGATATAACAAGGTAAAATCTGTGCAACATTGTTGCCCCCTTTCTTTTTGACAGAGGGAAGAACAAATGCACTCATTTATTATAAGTTGCCTTCAAGTTGGCTCTGATTCATGGCAACCTTCTGTATAACAAAGCAAAATGCTTCCATGTCCTGCACCACCTTCTTGATCGTATGTTTGATTTCATTACTGAGGCTGTTGTGTCAATCCATCTCATTGAGGACTTCCCTTGTCTTTTTGGCCCTTTACTTTACCAAACATGATATCCTTTTATAATGATTGGTCTTTCCTAATGTGTCCAAAGTATGCAAGCTGAAGTCTTGCCATCCTTACTTCTAAGAACCATTCTGTTTGTATTTCTTCCAAGTCTGATTTATTCATTCTTTGTCAGTCCAGGGTATATTCAATATTCCTCACCAACACAAAAATTCAAATGCATCAGTTCTTCTTCTGTCTTCCTTTTTCATTGTCCAGCTTTCATATGCATATGAGGGAATTGAAAAGACCAAGGCGCGGGTCAGATGCATCATAATCATCCAAGTGATATCATTGCATTTTAAAACTTTAAAGAGATCTTTTACAACAGATATGCTCAATGCAATACATCATTGATTTCTTGACTGCTAATTCCCTGGACTTTGATTGTTTATCCAAGTAGAATGAAATCTTTGACAACTTCAATTTCTTAACATTGTGAAGGATATGCATGTTTAATTGTAGGAAATGATTTCTAATTGAAGCATGTGTACTTGATGTTAGAGGCTCCCAGGACTGTGTTCAATTACGTATTTATTGAGCATCAGCTATTATCAAGGTGAAGTTTCTCCTATCACATGTATACATCTAACTAGAAGTTCACACTAATTAGAGTAAGCTTATGTAATCAGGGGCACAAGGCCTCCTTAAAATTCATTTCTACTTCATGAGTGGTAACCGTGAGCAGTGAACCGAGAAATGCATGGTTTCCTCAGGCAGAAAGGGTCAAACAAAAGTAAAGCTGAAGTATTCAAAACAGAAGGTATGTGGAGCTTACATGTGTCCTATAAATATTGTACACTTAGGGCAAAAAATACATTTGACTTGAGCACTGCCGCAGAAGTATATCCTATGGATTTGTGCTCTGCCAAAAGTCAAAACTGTCAATATGAGAGGCACAACCTAAATCTCAACATTATCCTACCTGATAATTACTTTTAGCACAAGACTTTATAATTCAGCGTGTGCATCAGTTTCTAAATTGTAGCTGTCATCAATCTCAACCCAAACTACAGTTTAACCAGCTTTATCTGGTTACAAACATAACAGGAATTAAGGTTTAAAGGAGAGATAAGATAGATCTAATCGTTTTAACATAAAAGAAAAACATGCACACTCATTATTTTTTTTTTTAATGTTTTTTGCACCTTCATTATTAAGGAGCTTTTACTTGGTGTGCAGATCTAACATAACAGGACAGCATATTAAGGATTGTCCTGAAATCTTCTAAAACTAAAGGAATAGTGAGTTAGAAAGCACTGTCCTTTCATAGCTGACTTCACCCAATGGCTGGTCATATTCCAGCTCAGGGGCACAGTTCTGGCACTTGTGCTGAGTTGGGCTAAACGCCCAGGAGAACAACAGCTGTGCCCTCCTCCTCTGGGCAGGGACAGGAACTTCTGTGAGCCTTCCCCTGCCCTAAGGGGGAGGAAATGGTGCCTTGGCACACCTTTTCCAAAAGGTCCTGGTTCCTTGGGCTGGATCAACCAAAGGGAGAATAAAAAGATCTTTTAATGGTTTGAGATCCCTCAGACAGGAAGCAAACCTTCACTCCCGCTTCTGACAAGCCCCATAAAAATGGTCCCTTCTCAGTTTGAGGAACAGAGACTTCAGGAAAACCTTGGCAGAAAATCATTTGCCAATAGGGAAAGAGTCTGAAGGTAGTATGGGGCCACAAAAAGACCCATTGTTCACATCCCTCCATTTTTTTCTTCTGTAGCTATTTGGTCACAGCTCAGATCTCCAGGGACAACTGAGATGGAACTGCATTTCTAGGAGTTTTCTAAGCTTCAAACAAATGAAGCTTAATTTGATATAACCTAAGTAATTTGCTAACTATGAGCTGAAGTCCAACCTCAATTTGCTATTTGAAACAAACAAACAAAAAAAAGCCTGAGTAAGAGCAGTTTTAGAAACCCTGCCTCAATGCTTCAACAGAACTTGAAATTTTAGTTCCTGGAACTACAGCTGAACGTTCCCCCAGTAAATACCTTTTAAATTAACATTCACTATCTCTTGAAAACAAAGCACAAAGCAAACATAAGACCCACTTCCTTCATGTTCTTTTGCCTTTAAACCTCCTTCTCCTGTATTTCAATTTACTGTAGAAAATTTCTTCCTTGAAACTAAGCACATAGCCTGCATAGATAAAAAATTTTACCTTTAGTAAAATGCAAACAGGATAAAACAATTATCAGAATTATACCATATTTGTAACTTCAAAATTGCAGTCAGATCAATACCAAAAAGCATCATTAAAATGGCTGAACTAAACTTGAGTATTGGGTCCATATATCATGCCTATTGCTCTACATAGCAGAGTGCCTTCCTAAATAAATATATATTTTTTTGTCTTGTCCACTAGTAATAATACTTTACCCTGTGCTTGTGGTGGTGTTCTAAGAGCTTTATATGTAATACACTCATTTAATCTATACAGTGACCCATTGTGTCTGATGAGAAGTACAGAAAGGTTTAGTCATTAACCCCAGGTCACACAGTTACCAAGTGATAGAGGTTGGATTTCAACCTAGGCAGATGTGACTCCAGAATTTATGCTTTAAAACCATTCACCTCACTGTCTCTCAGTCTTTTCAAAAGATGCTCATGGTTCTACACAGGGAACTAGCTTCACTTCATGTCCCTCATGCACCAAAACCAAACCAAACTCACTGCCATTGAGTCAGATCTGACTTACAGTGACCCCTCCTTGGGTTTCTGAGGTGGTATCACTACGGAATTAGATTGCCCAACCTTCCTTCCCAGGAGTGGCTAGTGGGTTTGAACCACCAGCCTTCTGGTTAGCAGTCAAATGCCTTAGGCACTATGTTACCAGAGCACCCATGCCCCTCATAATTACTCCCTAAAAAAATTTGCCAAAGGAATATTACCTATTAAATTACATCTACATATTAACTTATTTTTAATGATAATTCACTGGGATGGGGAAATATAATTTCACATTTTGAATGCCCTAATAATCTTGGCACACAATCAGCATTAAAAAACAAAACAAAACAGAAAAAACTTCCACTTCAAGTTTCCCACGAATTAATCATAGATAAATCCACAGCTGAGTCATTCTTCAGCATCATACCCACCAGGAAACTTGACCAGAGAGTCTGACTCAAGTGTATTTAGAAATGCATTTCATTAAATATTCTTTTGGTGTGAGATCTAACTCACATAATTATAGAACATTAGAACTGAAAAGGGCCTTGTAGTTTACAAAATTTAATCTCCTTAAGTAAGGCTGTCCAAAAGGGATGAGTTGCTCCAGGTCACAAAGCCATTCAGTGGAAGAATCATTACTAACACAAACTCACTTAATTCCCAAGGTCCAATGCCTTTCTCTTGGGAGCTCTGGTGGCGTAGTGCCTAAAGCACTTGACTGCTAACCAGAAGGCTGGCGGTTCAAACCCACCAGCCACTCCTCCAAAGGAAGGTTGGGCAATCTACTTCCGTAGTGACACTGCCTCGGAAACCCAAGGAGGGGTCGCTATGAGTCGGATCTGACTCAACAGCAGTGAGTGAGACTGCCTTTCTCCACTCTACCACACTGACTGTTCTACCTCATGTGACATTTTTATATAAAAAAAGTAACATAGTATTGCTATTGTTGTTTGTTGTTAGATGCCACTGAGTTGATTTTCAATTTCTAGCAACTAAATGTGACAGAGTGGAACAGGTCCATTGGATTTTCTAGGCTGTACTCTTTATGGGAGCAGATAGCCAGGATTTTCTCCCTGGGAAACGCTGGGTGGGTTTGAACCAACCTTTCAGGACAATGCATAACCTTTGTTGTTGTTTGCCATCGAGTCAGTCCCGACTCATAGCGACCCCTCCTTGGGTTTCCAAGGCAGTATCACTACGGAAGTAGGATTGCCCAACCTTCCTTCCGAGGAGTGGCTGATGGGTTTGAACCGCCAGTCTTCTGGTGAGCAGTCAAGTGCCTTAGGCACTATGCTACCAGAGCATAACCATTAGCTGGGTCTAAAGAACTTCCCTATGCTCTGTAGAAACGAGGTTAACATAGTTATATTCCACTGGTTGAACTCTGGAAATATACTTGATCTACTTCAAATATGAGTTAGGTAGTGCTTCCCTTTTCTTCATTTATAGAAGCAGGCAAGTGACCAACATAAAACACTAGGAGGACATGAAATATGAGTATGCTAGGTGGAAAATGTACATTATTTCCATCCTCATTATGAGTATTCACTTTCTATTATTTTTCGTATTTCATCATCAGTCATTTGTTCCCAGCGGAAACCTTTGGTGACACCTCTGAAAGCCATCAGAAAAGGTTTTAGGTTCTCCAAAAAATGGCTCTCTTCAAAATGTCAGGTCCTTTGCTCTTCTCTGGTCTGTGGACTCAGATCTCCATGATCAGCCTGCTTCTCGTCTCTCTCTGCCAGTAGGTCGTAACAGTCATTTGTGTTCTTTCCAAGTCACAGATTTTATATTATCAATTGGACCTCAAAAACCTGCGCCCACTATCTTCAGGATAAAGTCCAAAATTTCAAAGACCTAAACAGAACGTGTGTGTGTGTGTGTGTTTCCAGTCTTTGGATAGCTACACAAACAGTCCTTTCTGACCAAATGTTCCCAGTTCCCCAGACACACCCAGTGCTTGCCTGTCCCTTCACCTGGGCCCTTGAGGCTTTTCCCTTTCAGAGAATAATCTTATCTGCCTGTGCCAAACTGACTTTGACTCACACAGCACATCTCTGCCCCAAAGACCTCCTGACGATCCATGCTTTCTGAAAGCCTTCTTTTAAACCCTATATAACTGGTAATACTGCTTTTGATATTAATTCCTTTTAATTTTTCTGTGTACATTTCTCTTCCCTTCCCATGTAGTTTATAAACCCTTTAGAAAATCAAAAACCAAACTTATTGCCATTGAGTCAGATCCGACTCATAGCGACCCCTCCTTGAGTTTCTGAGGCAGTATCACTACGGAAGTAGATTGCTCAGTCTTTCTTCTGAGGGGTGGCTGGTGGGTTTGAACCGCCAGCCTTCTGGTTAACACTCAAATGCCTTAGGCATTACACCACCAGAGCTTCTAAACCCCTTTAGAGGAGGGAACATTTCTTAGACTTTAAAAGTATCTCCTCAGAGATCCATTTGCAGAAAAATGAAACAAGATCTGTACCTCACACCACACACAAAAACAAACTCCAGATGGATCAAAGACTTAAATGTGAAACCT
>NW_006921659.1:7572695-7587568 GCF_000298275.1 Orycteropus afer afer
AAAAAAAAAAAAAAAAAAAGTATCTCCTCAGGACCTACTACTCTGCCTTAAACACACAAAGAACTAAGTATCAGATATATATATATTTCCTTTTATCTCACTCTCCTCCGTCCAATATTGTCTTTAAAAAGTTGGAAATTAAAATGTTTTGGGTAATTTTATATAGTTATTCTAAAATCTAAAAAGTTATGGCATATATCTTTAGGATGGGTCTTTTACCTATAATTCTTGGTTAAATTCAAAGTTATTTGTTATAGAGTATTCATTAATGGGTTAGGAAAATTAAGAAAATAGAAATGAATGCATTCAACCTTTTTTGTTTTGTTTTAAAAACTGCACCAACATTGGTGGCAGAAATGGGCAAGAATATAAATGAAGGAGGCTCACATACCATATACTTAGATATTTTAAATATTCTCCACCACAAGGGGCGCCCTCCCAGGTGCACAAGTATGCAAGCTCTGCACACAGTCTTCTCTTGGCCACATCACAGGGTCAGGGGTGCACAGGGCCTACCCTCAGAGGGGTGGAGAGGGAGAATACCCATCTAGGTCTTTTGAAAGTGGGGCCCCCCTTGCTCAAGTCTAAGGGGGATACCGAGTCTACTCTTATTTACTTGGGAACATAAATTTTAAAGAACCTTTATGACTTTAATAAACAGTTGAACTTTTAACAGAAAAAGGTTCGTCTTCTTAAATATAAAAGCACATAAAAAGAGAAATACATAGTATGATTAGCAAACTTTGTAAGTTGCTACATTATTACTGTTGTAACACATTGGTATTTTAACAGTAAAATGGTTTATATTAAAAACATGTTGGCAATGGTATTATAGTTAATATTGACTATATATGTATAGTTTTAAAAAATAATTATCATACATGTATTACTTAATTAAGGAGTTCTGGTAGCACAGTGCCTAAGGCATTTGACTGTTAACCAGAAGGTTGGTATTTCAAACCAACCAGCTGCTCCACAGAAGGAAGATATGGCAATCTACTTCCGTAAAGATTTATTGTCTTGAAAACCCAATGGGGGTCGCTATGAGTCAGAATTGACTCAATGGCAATGAGTTGGGTTTTTTTAATTATTATTATTACTTAATTAAAAGCAAGTCAGAGTTTCTTTTATTTTATTCAGTCCTAATCCAAGTTGGCTTCTGAGTCATAGTGTAGTTCAACAAATAGAATAATAGTCTCCATCCTTTCTAGGCAAGCAGTGCCCTTCTTACAAAGATATAATCATATATAAACACCTCATGATTTTGACTCCTCAGTGAAAAAGTAAATAAATGTTTAGCTCACTTTGTCTGTGATAAGTCTGTTTCGTTGTTAGTTCAGGAGATGACAACATTCAAATACGTGTTTTAAAATGATATGAACAGAGAATTATTTTATGTACCACAGAAGTAAAAGAAAAAAAGTCCAACAAGATGACTCTTTTTTATTCCGAGAGTTTATAGTTAGCATTCAGAGTAGATAAGGATGCCAGGAAGTGAGGTCAAAACCAAGAGTTTTCTAGGTCAACAATTAAACATTACTGAGCACAGAATATTGTTCGTAGTGCTTAAGGCATTTGACTCATAACCAGCAGGCTGGCGGTTCAAACCCCCCAGCCACTCCTTGGAAGGAAGGTTGGGCAATCTATTTCTGTACTGATAACGCCTAGGAAACCCAAGGAGGGGTTGCTGAGTAGGATCCAACTCGACAGCAGTGTGGTTTTTGGTTTTGGTACCCTCTATACTGGACATATCTCATTTCTTCTGTTTTCCCTGCCTGTTTTCTTATTCCCTTGCGCTGTGCCCATCACCTGGCTTGCTCTCTCTCTTCTAGCTCTGTTTTCTTTCCTCTTGCTTCTGTCTTTCATCTGCCAGTGACAGTGGATTGCTCACTCCAGCTGGAAATGTAATCCTCTGCCTACTACTTCTCTAGCTGGAATGTCTTTACTACTAATATTGTTAATCTACATCGTTTTTCAAAGAAAAAAAACCCTCCACTGTGCCATAAGCTCATTAAATCAGCATTTTTTACGTTTCCTCTTCCTGACAGTCCCTACTGATATTCGTTTACATTATTTTTACATATTCGCAATCACAGCACCAAAAAAACTGAAGCTATTGTCATGTAGATTTCAATTTACAGCAACTCTGTAAGCCAGAGTAGAACTGCCCCTTAGTCATTCCAAAGTTGTAAATCTTACAGACACAGACTGTCTCACCTATCTCCTGTGGAGCAGTTGGTGCGTTTGAATGGCTGCCTTTCCATTAGCAGCCAAGAACTTTAACAACTGTGCCACAGACAACCACTGGCCATACTTGGAAGTTTGAAAAGCAATATCATTTTTCTGAAAACTGGTAAATAGAGGGGAAAAAATCAAGCATATATCTTGCCTTTCTCATATGAACTGTTTTTCAGGACAACAAAATGGTTGATGAGGGAGAGTTCTCACTGGAAAATCCCAGAAAATATTCATGGATCTAGCTAGCCAAGGATCATCAGTGGCCAATAAAATTGTTAATAAAAAGGCTTTAAAATGGATGGATTAGGATGACATCAATGTTAACATCATTAAAAAAAAAAAGAGAGACCATATGTGCCTCATCATCCAGTAAGTACAAAGTACAAAACCACCCCTACAATGAGTTGCCTTCAAGTTGATTCTGACTCAAGGTGACCCCATGAGTTTCAGAAAACTGTGCTCCATAGGGTTTTCAATGGCTGATTTTTTCAGAAGTAGATTGCCAAGTTTTTCTTCTGAAGTACAGAGCACTACCTAGGAAATTGTTGTTGTTGTTGTTGTTGTTGTTGTTATGTGCTGTCGAGTTGGACCCGACTCATAGTGACCCCTCCTTGGGTTTCCGAGGCTGTATCACTATGGAAGTAGATTGTCCAACCTTCCTTCCGAGGAGTGGCTGGTGGATTTGAACTGTCAGACTTCTGGTTAGCAGTCAAGTGCCTAAGGCACTACGCTACCAGAGCTAGGAAATAGTTTACCAAAAATAATCAAGGAGCTCTGGTGGTGTAGTGCCTAAGGCTTATGCTTTATAAATTCTCCAAGTATTGCTGTTCAATGCAAGAAGAGGCAGAAGTAATAAAAAGCCAGAATCTCTTAGTGATCTATTTGAAATCTAGACTCAGCATTTACAAGATACATATCACATATATTTTAGGCTCAGGTATAATAACTGATAAGGAGCTCTGGTGGTGTAGTGCCTAAGGCACTTGACTGCTAACCAGAAGTCTGACGGTTCAAATCCACCAGCCACTCCTCGGAAGGAAGGTTGGATAATCTACTTCCATAGTGGTATTGCCTTGAAAACCCAAGGAGGGCTCACTATGAGTTGGATCCAACTTGATGGCAGTGAGTTTGTTTTGTTTTGTTTTGTTTTTGGTGATTATCAGTTTATTATTTATCCAAAAATACTGGGGGTAGATGAAAGTGACAATATGGAGATAAAATCAATCAGATCCAAAATGTGGGAAGTTTCATATATATATTTTTTAAAAAAATGACCTAATTTCTTGAACAAATAAATGTCAAGGAAAAAAGACAGGAGAAAGTGTTACAGATTAAAAGGGGCTTAAGAGACTTATCAACCAAATACAATGTGTAGACCTGTTCTGATACTGATTCGAACAACCCAATTATAAAAATACATTTGAGACAATCAGGGTAATAAGAACACTGATTGGATATTTGATAATATTAAATATTATCAGCAATTTTTCAGTGTGATATGGCATTAGCTTACAAAGATAGACATAAGCCGTCTGTAAAATGTAGTTGCCTAGAACTATTCATTTCCCAAGGTTCCAGGTCACCAAGTATTATAATCCAGCTGTAGACATCTAGTTTTCCAAATTTTTTTAAAAAGTTTTATTTGTATAAAAACATTCATAT
Source organism: Orycteropus afer afer (assembly GCF_000298275.1). Lineage (NCBI taxonomy): Eukaryota > Metazoa > Chordata > Mammalia > Tubulidentata > Orycteropodidae > Orycteropus > Orycteropus afer. The sequence continues at coordinate 7,576,596 of NW_006921659.1, forward strand.
AGTGTTCACAAAAGTCTCAGGTTTTCACTTATAAAGGAAAAAATAATTGAACAAAACCAATTCCTTCTTTAATAATTCTGTGAAGAAAAAATACTGCATGGAAAATTTTCTCAAATTCCACTTCTGATTGAAAATGTAAAGAAGGTATCAGTCTATGTTTGCAAAAATTTCCATGTTTTCCTCTCCCTACAAAAAAGAAGGTAAAGCCATTTTGATATGTCTAGTGTTCAGAGAGTGAATATGTTTTACTTAAAAATATACTGTAAATCACTGAATTTTTTACTGGGCAGGCCAACCTGCCAAAAGAAGTATTCCAACAGTTACTATTAAACTTCTCTTTCTAAATCAGACTAATGATAATATGAAGTGAAATATTCTAACTCTACGTTTTCTTTTTTGTCTATGCATGCAACTAAATGGACTTCTTTTACTTTTGTGATACTTGGCATAAAGAGCACTGAATAGGACTGAGACACATGAGGGTTGGGGGAGTTGGAAAACTGAAATTGGCCCAGAGGCTGCCTCCTCTTTCAGACTGACCTGCACTCCACCAGTTGCCTTGGTGTTACTGCTGTAGCCTCCTTGAAAAAGTACCATGCATTCAAGAGACTGTGCCAAGTACAATCCTAAGAGGACTCTTCTTGGAGTGTGATTTTCCAGAAATTAATTCGTAAGTACTTCTGTATCCATCTCATGCAGAAAGACTTCTGGGCTATTTTGAATAATATATAACAAAAAACAAACAAACAAACTCACTGCTGTTGAGTCAGACCCGACTCATAGCGACCCCTCCTTGGGTTTCTGAGGCAGTATCACTACGGAAGTATATCGCCCAATCTACCTTCTGAGGAGTGGCTGGTGGGTTTGAACTGCCAGACTTTGGGTTAGCAGTCAAATGCCATGAATAGCAGAAACCAGGCTAATTTTACCTATTAGCAGACCAGGTAGCTGCCTTTGAAATACCTGCAAAGAAGACCCATATGTATACATATTTTTCTCTATGTTTTCATAGCTCTGTATCCTACCATCCCTGGTACAGGAACGCTTTCTTTAAAGACAAGATTTCTACGCTCATTTGTTTCTGGGAATGTTCTGGAAGAGGAGGCCAAGTTGCATGTTCAGCCCTGCCTCCTAAAGACTAACACACCCCTTCAGACGTATAGACATCCTTGAGAACTAAGTTTAGGAATATGCTCTCTAAAGACCAGAGATCACATAACATATTTTACTTCCCTTCCCCATGCCATACTCCCCCTTCCCTCTATAGTCCCCTTTGCTCTAGCCCCCAACCACATCAAGCTGAGAGACTGAGACATGTCTTTTTTCTTGTAGAAAATCACAAGGGTGGGGCTGAAATACTGTAAACACAAGATATATTTGGGTCATTTTTACTTGTCTGCCTTCAAAAATATATTATAATGACTCTATAGTGCTGGAAACCCAAGTTCAGACTGAGAGGAATTCCAGGATTCTTTATGGAGCCCAGCAATGCACTGCTTGGAGTCTAAGCACCAACACCCTTACTTTCCTTATTTGCAAAGCAGAGATAATGATACCTAACTCAAGGTCTCCTGTATGGGATAATTAATGATTGCACAGTGCTAAATATAGAGAGGCTTTATGGTACATGCAGGTAATATGGCCCTTTTAGAGTAATACATATTAATTATAGTGTGTGAGAGCTCAGCTAAGCTGTGTCAATCATTTTGAGGAAGGGGGTCCAAGTAGATTCAACTTACCTTATTTATATGATTATACACTTGCATTTTGGTTTCCTGCTCTTAATTCATCTATTCTATACAGCAGAACTATTTTATTTCTAATTCTTATTTAACTCTTTACCTATGGCCAGCTTTTAGTCAGTTTATTAAATGAATGACATGCTGATAGTTGTTTTGAATTCTCCTGAGCGTATTACAGCAAGTTGTGTTTACCAGGCTGCTGTTGGGTGGACAAGAGGATGACGGCACCAAAACCTCAGAGACAAAGGGAAACTCCCTGTCCCCGGAGGAAAAGCCCAGGACGAGTGTGTGGAATGCATGGCAGCCTGGGTGCTCAGCAGCAGTGCTGTACCTTATCCACAGCACAAGTGACAGCTTACTGTCTTCTAGGGCAGGAGGCTTAGTAGGCTTTGGGGTAAAGTTGCCAAACTTGGCTACAAAACTGATCCTAACAAAAAATATTGACTTTCTATTATGTAAGATGCTGTTGTTGTTATTATGTGCCGTCAAGTCGTCTCTGACTCAAAACGACCCCTCCTTGGGTTTCCAAGGCAGTATCATTATGGAAGTAGATCACCCAATCTTCCTTCTGAGGAATGGCTAGTAGGTTTGAACCGCCAACCTTCTGGTTAACAGTCAAGTGCCTTAGGCACTATGCCACTAGAGATCCCTGTAAGATAGCTAAAAGGAAAAAAAAAAATTCTTTCCTTTAATGACATTAATCAGGGCAGTGGCTGGAAAAGTTGTGGTACAAAGGAACCAAACAGATTTTGAACTTGACTGCCTAGGAAACGTTGCAGGGATGGTCAAATCCCAATAGCTGCAAAATTGTAGAAAAGAGAAGCAATATCCTGTACTCACTGTCTCTAATTGAAATTAACGCTGTTGGTTTTGCTGGGTGCCGTCAAGTTGCCACCGATTCACAGCCACCCTGTGTGTAACAGAACGAAACACTGCCTGGTCCTGTGCCATCCTCACAATCCTTGCTATACCTGAGCCCATCATTGCTGCCACTGTGTCAATCCATCTCGTTGAAGATCTTTCCTTTTTTTCACTGACCCTCCACTTTACCATGCATGACATCCTTCTCCAGGGAATGGGCCCTTCTGACACCATGAGCAAAGCAGGTGAGATGAAATCTGGCCATTCTCACTTCCAAGAAGCATTCCAGCTGCACTTCGTCCAGAACAGATTTGTTTTCTGGTAGTCCATGGTACATTCTTTACCAATACCACAATTCAAAGGCATCAACTCTTCTTCGTCTTCCTTATTCATTGTCCAGCTTTCACATGCATATGACTCAATTAAAAATACCATGGCGTTGGTTAGTTGCACCTTAGTCTTTAAAGTGACATGTTTGCTTCTTAACACCTTAAAGAGGTCTTTTGCAGCAGATTTGCCCACTGAAATACAATGTCTGATTTCTTGACTGCTGCTTCCATGGGTGTTGATTGTGGATCCAAGTAAAATTAATCCCTGACAACTTCAGTCTTTTCTCCATTTATCATGATGTTGCTTACTGGTTCAGTTGTGAGGAGTTTTATTTTCTTTATGTTCAGGTGTAATCCATACTGAAGACTGTAGTCTTTGATCTTCATCAGTAAATGCTTCAAGTCATCTTCACTTTCAGCAAGCAAGGTTGTGTCATCTGTATATCACAGTTGTTAACGAGTCTTCCTCCAATCCTGATGCTGCATTTTTCTTCATACACTCCAGCTTCCTGAATTATTTGTTTAGCATACAGACTGAATAAGTATAGTGAAAGGATACAACCCTGACATACACCCTTCCTAATTTTAAACCATTCAGTATCCTCTTGTTCTTTTTGAACGACAGCCTCTTGGTCTATGTACAGGTTCCTCATGAGCACAATTAAGTGTTCTGGAATTCCCATTCTTTGCCATGTTATCCATAATTTGTTATGATCCACACAATCAAATGCCTTTGTGTAATCAATAAAACACAAGTAAACATCTTTCTGTATTCTTTGTTTTCAGCCAAGATCCATTTGACATCAGATATTAGGTAACAATATCCCTTGTTCCACATCCTCTTCTGAATCCAACTTGAATTTCTGGAAGTTCCCTGTCAATATACTGCCGCAACCCTTTTTTAATTATCTTCAGCTAAATTTTAATTATGCATGATATTAATGATATTGTTTGATAATTTCCACATTCTGTTGGATCACTTTTCTTTGCAATGGGCACAAATACAGATCTTTTCCAGTCGGTTGGCCAGGTAGCTGTCTTCCAAATTTCTTGGCATAATTAAGTACCTCCAGCACTACATCCTTTCTTTTGTTGAAACATCTCAATGAATAGAAAAGAGAAGAAATTTCCTATACTCACTGTCTCAAATTGAAATTAATAGATCAAACCAAATAAACAATTGGAAAAACTGCTGAATATCTACAAAACACCAAGTAGTAATTGAGAAATAAAATAATTGAGGAAACTGTGATGAAAGTAAAAGGTATAGAGAAAACATTTATTCATTCACTCAACAAATATTTATTGATTACCTTGTATGTCCCAGACATTGTGCTGGGAGCTGGGAATACAGCAGTGAGCAAAAGAGACAAAAACCTCCATTTCACAGAGTTTATATTATAGGAGAGAAAGACAGTCAATAAGCAAATAGCTAAGCAGGAACATATCATATAGTAACATATCTGCTCTGCAGATAATTAATGTAAGATGAGGTGATTCTGCGTAAGTGGCCTTTCTGCAAAGATAACATTTAAGCTAAGATGTGAAGGACAGGAAGGAATTGATCCGATGAAGACTGAGAAAAGTGCATTCCAGGCCAAGCAAACAGGTGGCCAAATTCCCAAGGCAAGAAAGAGTTCTCCATGTTCAAGTAATTTTTCCAGTGTTGCTGGAGCAGAGCAAGGGGGTCCGTGGTGAGAGACGAGGTCAGTTAGTTAAGCAGGGACCAGTAAATCCTAATAAGGACTCTAGAGTCTGCTCTAAGTGTGACAGAAAGCCACTGGAGAGTAACAAGCAGAGGAGTGGTTGGATCAGATTTAAGTTTTTGAAAAATTACTCTGAGTATCTGTTCAGAAAAAAAATGCAGTACACAAAAGAGAGGGGCAGGGAGATCAATTCGGGGGCTATTGAAGTACAGTAATTATGTTCTCAAACTTATGAGGAACTATTAGTTGATTATTGGGAAAACCAATGACAAATGATTATTTTCTGTATATCGTGTCCTATGTCACATCTACTTACCTGCAAAACAAAACAAAACAAAAAACCCAAACCCACTGCTACTGATTTAATTTGGACTCATAGTAACCCTATAGGACAGAGTAGAACTGCCCCCATAGGGTTTCCAAGGCTGTAAATCTTTACAGAATCAGACTGCCTCATCTTTCTCCTAAGCAGTGGCTGGTGGGTTTAAATTATTGGTCTTTTGGTTGGCAGCCTAATGCTTTAACCACTATGCCACCAGACCTCTGTACATGTCTGCTAAGAGAGTTACAATACATCACATTTTTATGGATTGGGAATTTTGGAATGCAGTCAATAGCAACAGAGTCCTAGCCACATTGCACACACTTGGACTACAGATTTATGATGTCCAACTCATCCTGGCCCTTTCAATAGCCATCCGTTTCCTGTTGACTTCCTACCATAGTTTTGTGAGTGGTTACTCCAGAACCACATTCTTCTCAATTGTCAATTCTCCTCTTGCTGTATTTTTTTTGGTAGTAATCCTATTTCTTTCTCTACAAAGAAAAGTGAAACTCTTCAGTGTGAATTTCTTCTTGTGCCACCTTTACATTCTGATGCTTCTTCTTGGCTTGAGAAGATGTCTCTCTCCTTTCCAAGCCTATGGTCTACCTGTGCTCAAGACCCTCACAGCAATGTGCACCTCCCAAATTATTCCCTCATTTTGAAGCATGTTTAGTATTATCACTTCTTTCTCCTCTTTTCTGCGTCTAAAACTGCCTAGTGTGTCCTGTCTTAAAAAGCAGCCCTCTTAAATGTGCTGTCTCTTTGATAGGCATCAACCTTTTTCCTTCCAGTCTTTGCCTCTCCCTCCACCTGTAGATAAGTCTCAGGTTCTCTTCCCAGTTCCTACTGCCCACCTTATTCCATGCTCATAACCATCAAGAACACAAATTCAGCAGTATCGTTAGTTTTGCCAAATCCATTATCTTCTTCCCTTTACCTGTTTCTTGAATTTCCTCTTTTACTTTTTACTTGTATGAACTACTAGTAGTACCAGCTGTGGTTAAGTTCATGGTGACCCCACACTTTTCAGAGTAGAACTATGTTCCACAGAGGTTTCAATGGCTGATTTTTGAAAGTAGATCACCAGACCTTTCTTCTGAGATGCCTCTGGGTGGACTTGAACCTCCAACCTTTCAGTTAGTAGCCAAACATATTACCTTCTCCTTTTTAGTTTAAAGAAGTCTCTCTTGATTTATTTGACAAATATCGACAGCCTCCAGTTGTGCATGACTCTGTATGGCCCCTCACTGTTACTCATTCTCCAAACTTACTACAGGTCCACACTCCCTTATGAAAAAGGGAGCCAAAAGTATTTGTAAATTAAGAAACTTCAGATTTTAAAAGAGTAATATGAGCACGTTGTTGTTGTTAGGTGCTGTCGAGTCGTCCCAATTCATAGCGACCCTATGTACAGCAGAACGAAACACTGCCCAGTCCTAAATATGAGCATAATACACCAATTTTCAATAGCAAAAATATATGGCTATTCACTCTAAATACGATAAAGAAAATAAATGGTCTCATATCAGTTCAGGTCAGATTTTGCTGCCAAATGTGTTTTGGTGACAGTTTAACAAAGCCAAAACACCTTTGAAAGTCCTCAGCTTCTAATTCATTCTGATGATCTCCTGATCTATTTTTCCGTACTTCTCTCTCTGTTATTCTAAAGTTTTCTACCTGGCTTTCAAGTTACTACCTCAAAGTCATTCTTTTCTAAGATTAAAAGAAAAGAAATCAATGTTTTCCTTTCAAGCAAGCCCCTTTTTCTCAAGATTTCATTTGTGCCTAGGAACACCATTTTCTAGCTTTCTAAATGGAAAGCCTTCAAATCTTTGTCAGTATACCTGCTTTTGCTCCTTTATATAATCTACCACCGTCTCTCTCGAAATCACCTCTTCGGCAGCCTCTACCTAACAGCAGCCCACAGTATTTTTACAGCTGCTTGGGCAGTTTCTGAGATTCTGATTGTGACTGGCCTTTGCAGCTTTTTATTCCCCCGCCTCCCATCCACACTAGGAATATCATTGCCACTGTCTCTGAAATGTTTTATTTGTCATCTTGCTTCCTTACAACAATTTCTCTAACTGAATTTAAAGATTGGCTCCCATTTCACTGTTATTTGTACTAAAAAAAAAAAAAAAGAAAAAAAATCTACTTCCTAAGGATTCTTTCTGTATCACTCTCTCTCTAAAGACATTACACTTTCATTAACATATCCTTTCCTGTGTTCAACTATGATTCTGATTCTAATGTGTTTTCCAGTTTTTAGATGGAACATCATAGTATCAAATGTAAAAGATATACTGTACTTTTTAGTATTAAATAAAATTAGTTTGTCATTTATTTTAGGCTTGGTTCCAGTTAAGTTGTTGATAACTCATGCAACTGAGTGAGTCAGTGTACTTCCAACAATTCCTTTATCATTCCCTTCCACTTTCATTGAAAGAAGAAACTCCCAAGGCACCTCATTAACAAGCATGAAATGAATAAATAAATAGCACATGTATCAAACATAGGAACAACGGATAAGGTACTGGCAGAATGTTAGCATTAACATTGCAGAAGGACTAAGAACTTTCAATGAGCTTAGTGAATAAACGAGTGTTTGAATGCTGCTCCTTATTTTGTGGACCTTGACCTTAGTGCTTCTTTACTCCCCCCCACCCCCAGTATTCTATCACTTCTTTCATTGCTATTTACACTGTTAAAATATGTGATAGTCTATTAGGACTTTGGGTAATAGTCAATAAGTATTTACTAACAAACCTTGTAGCATAGTGGCTAAAGCACTTGACTGCTAACCAGAAGGCTGGCGGTTCAAATCCACCAGCCACTCCTCGGAAGGAAGGTTGGGCAATCCTACTTCCGTAGTGATACTGCCTCGGAAACCCAAGGAGGGGTCGCTATGAGTCGGGGCCGACTCGACGGCACATAACAACAACAACAATAACAACAAACCTTGAAACTATTTTCTATTTCAAATATCATTTTTTAAAAAGGATGAAGGTATAGAAGATAACAAATAGCAAGATCAGCCAGAGACACAGGTAGGTCCACTACTCTCCCTCCTCCCAAGACTATCATTCTACTTGGTGACTTTATAAATGACCAGAAAGAAGTGATCAAAAATATCCTCATCAGATTTATAGATGAAATTAGATATTCAAGGTTGCTAATGCTCAGATTGCAGGAGCTCTGGTAGCATAGTCCCCAAGGCACTTTGACTGCTAACCAGAAGGCTGGTGGTTCAAACCCACCAGCCACTCCTCAGAAGGAAGATGGGGCAATCTACTTCCGCAGTGATACTGCCTCAGCAACCCAAGGAGGGGTCATTATGAGCCGGGGCAGACTCCACGGCACATAACAACAACAACAATGCTCAGACAGAGGACACTGGTAAGTCAGTGGTAGAATTCTTGCCTTCTGTGCGGGAGACCCAGGTTTGATTCCTGGCCAAAGTACCTCGTGCTCAGCCACCACCCTTCTGTCAGTGGAAATCTGCATGTTGCTATGATGCCAAACAGGTTTCAGTGGAGCTTTCAGACTAAGATGAAGTAGGAAGAAAGGTCGGTTGATCTACTTCTGAAAATCACTCAGTGAAGGCTCTCGAGAGCTCGATAGTCCAATCCTATCACACACGGGGTCACCACAAATGAGGGGCCTACTTGACAGCAGCTAGCAACACCAACAAATGCTCACATAGAAATAAAATTCAAAATAATTCATAATGTTTAAGAGTGATTCTACAAACTAAAGAAAATCAGTAGGGGCAGGCAGCTTACTTAGGTATAAAACAGCAACCGTAAGAAGTAGTAAACAAATTGGCTAGGTGAAAACAGAGCAGAAAAGACTTGGGGGGGGGTGAGGTAGTTGCATGTAAACAACACAGAGTTAATGAAAGTCAGCAATGGAATAGGTTTTATTCCCCTCAAAAAAGGCAATATGAAAATGGGATTAATTAATAAAACATAACATAAAATTACAGATACTAGAGCTGGAAGAATATTATAAGTAATCTAGTTTGGTTGTTTTCAAGATATTTTTAGCAGTAGATCATTTTATTCACAAGAAATCTTAAACTGATTTCAGCCCTATATAGATAGTATATAGAAGAGAGTTTCTCTGAATGAAGACATGGTGTTTCTCTCATCCAGGTCCCCTTTTGCCCTTAATTTAATCAGAGTTTTAAAACTGAATTGCTGTTGATTAAGCATAATTTTTGCATTAGACAGATACTAACTAGATTACTGTAGCCAGTTTGGATTATTATAACCAAAAAATAAAATACAGAAACTAAAAAAGCTCTTTTAAGAGAATATAACTTTTATAATGGTATATTACTGTTTTAAAAAGTATCTGGAAAAAATTTCACGTAATTCTTTAAATTCTTCTATTCTTTAAATGAAAACCAAATCCACTGCCATCAAGTCGATTCTGACTCATAGTGACCCTATAGGACAGAGTAGAACTGCCCCATAGGGTTTCCAAGCCTATAAATCTTTACAGAAGCAGACTGCCACATCTTTCTCCCACAGAGTGGCTGGTGGGTTTAAACTGCCAACCTTTTGGTTAGCAGTCAAGCACTTTAACCACTGTGCCACCAGGGCTCCTATTCCTTGCTTACTAAAAAAACTCACTGCCACTGAGTTGATTTTGATGCATAGCGACCCCTCCATGGGTTTCCGAGGCAGTATCTCTACAGAGGTAGATTGTCCAATTGTCGTCCTTCGGAGGAGTGGCTGGTGGATTTGAACTGCCAGCCTTCTGGTCAGCAGTCAAATGCCTTAGGCACTATACCACAAGAGCTTCTGATTAATATTCTTTTTAGTTATTTGAGGCAAAAGTTATGGGAGAATCCAGTCCTCTGCACTAGTTTGAACAGCACAATCATGAACCAGGAGATAATTTAAATAAGGAGTTTCAGCATTAACCCCAACAATAGTCCTTACTTCCCTCATTTTCTAAGTTGGGGTTAATCTGCATTTTAAGATTCTAATAAAATAAAACAAAATAGGAAAAAAGTCCCCAGTTATTTAGGATTCTTATTAGGATCACTGTGATAAATAGCACATTGACTTTTGGGTTTCTAAGATCTTTATTCAGAATTAAGCAGAACATTAAGTTAGATGGGTCCAATGTTTGCCAAAATCACCAACATTGCCTTGGAGATATTCAACAGATTACATTTGTCACAACCACAGAGATCTCTACAAGTTGCCACAAAGCCTCTAAGCATTTAAGTTAAACTTATCTGTTTGTTCTCCACTCACAAATTTTCACTTTCCCCATGTTCTTCTGGCCATCTTCTTCCATGTTGCTGATTGGAAGTCATTAAATATATCCCCTGATACTGATAACTAACCAATAATTTGCAGAGAATGCAACTCTATGATAGTGATTTGGGGACCACTCTGTAGATAGTTTAACTAAAGCCTCCAAAAGAGAAAACCATCAGGTACAATATCAGAGATAAATCAAAGCCTACCTCTGAAGAAATGACAGTAAAATCAATAGTAATGGGAATAATTAAAATACTAAGTACCTTCTCTCCAATCTTGAATTCAAGAAACAGCTAAGAGGGTCCTTCTGACTAATGTGGTGAGCAAACTGCCTATGACTTCAAATGAGTTATCTCACCTTCAACTATTACTTCACCACTTAGATATGACTGTGTGTGTATTTGCATGCACATATATTTACAAACATATATATTTTAAGATCAGTACCTACTTCTTTATTTATTAATTTAAATTTTTTAATTGTAATTTGGGTAAAACTTTACAGAGCAAATTCATTTCCCATACAGCAGTTCATATACATTCTCTTTCATGACATTAACTGCAGTCTCCACAATGTAACAGCTCTCATACCACTTCCTCTCTGAAGTTACCCTTCCCTGTGTCCTTCTTTCCTATGCATGTTGTTGTTGTTATGTGCCGTCGAGTCAGACCCGACTCATAGCGACCCCTCCTTGGGTTTCCGAGGCAGTATCACTATGGAAGTAGATTGC
>NW_006921659.1:7588898-7594243 GCF_000298275.1 Orycteropus afer afer
GGGGCAATCTACTTCCGTAGTGATACTGCCTTGGAAACCCAAGGAGGGGTCGCTATGAGTCGGGTCTGACTTGACGGCACATAACAACAACAACATAGTTTGGATGAAAGTTTACAGAAAATTAGTTTTCCATTCAATAATTTATACATATTTTGTTTCTTGACATTGGTTGCAATCCCCTCAGTGCAACAGCACTTTCCCACTTCTTCCCTGGGTTCCCCGTTTCCATTCATTCTTCTTTCTTACCCCTTCTTGGCTTCTGAACTTTGTTTTTGGGCAAATGCTGCCCTTTTGGTCTCACGTGGTTGACTGTAATGAGACGTATATTCTTTCCTGGCTTTATCATTCACCTTATAGCCCTGTCTATTGTTTGGCTGAAAGTTGATACCTGAGGGTGGGTTCAGTTCGAGGCTTGAAGGGTGTCCTAAGGGCCACAGTCTTGGGGGTGAGGGGAAGAGATGGGTGGCAGGAGGTTCCACCAGTCTCTATTAGACCAGTCTGGTTTTTTTTATGTTGAGTCAATCTCTTTTGAGATATAAAAGAGATTAAACAAGTGAGCAGAGGAGAGATGGGGTAAGATAGATGCTAAGACACAAAGAGTTCTTCAAGGAATGAGGAAACAGAAGGAAGAGACAAGGACCTTCCTTCAGAGCCGACAGAGAGAGAAAGCTTTCCCTAGTATTAGGACCCTGAATCTGGACTTCTAGCCTCCGAAACTGTGAGAAAATAAACTGTTTGTTAAAGCCACCCATTTGTGGTATCTCTGTTATAGCAGCACTGAGTAAATAATTAAGGTACATTCTAAGTGAGAATATTAATAAATAGCAGCTATATATATATATATATATATATATATATATATATATATATATATATATATATATATATATATATATATATATATAATCTTTCAAATATATAAGAACAAATGAAGACATTAACCCTGTATAATAGTAGTAGGTTATGATAGGTTATGATTCACAGTCACACTCCTCATACTCCAACATAATTAAAGAGACACTAGATAAATCAATGACTCAGAAAGAATCCCTCAGCAAGGACTTACCTCAAGATCATGGTCATAGTACCTGTTTCTGGAATTTTCATTTCGATTCCGGGAGTCAGGACCCCTATTCCGAGAGTCAACACTCCTGCTGCGATTGTTGGCACACCCATTACACCTGCCACAGCCACACCCACAGCAGGCTCGGCCCCCCATTGAAGCTGTAGATTGGACTAGCCTTTAGATTTTCTCTAAGACAGAACAGTAACAGATGCAGAATGGAGTGTCCAGAGCTACATATGCAGCCAGAGATGGTTCCAATAGGCCCAGATGTTATCAGAGTGCAGAATGTGGCCTTTGTTCTTTACAAAAAAAAGGAATCCCTAGTGAAGGATTTCTGGCCCAAACAAATATGCTCTTACAATTAGGAAAGGCTCTTCGTCACTTCAAAAGATGACAAAACCCAGTTTTGCATCTCTCCAGTCAAAATGATGATGCTCTCCTGATGGCCTCAGGAAAACAAATGAGCAACACTGCTCAACACCTCCTCCTTATTATGGGGATGATGTCACAAGAGCGTTAATTTCCCCCTGCACTGCATTAGCTGGCAGGAATTCAGCTTGAAATTTAAGGATGTTAGAGAACAATAACAGTAACTACCATTTATATAGAGCTTTGTATTTGCCCTATGCTTTACAATCATTAGCAATTCCTTAGAGCAAGGCTGACTTGCTGGGCAGGATGGTCAACACCCAGGTATTCACGAAGGAAAGGGACCTGTCTTGACTAGAGCTGGAAACAGAATCCCAAAGAACTTAATTAAAATAATGTTTTCAATCCTTGAGGCTTTACATTCAAGACTGTCATAAATGTTTTTAATGCTAAGGGCAGTGAATTCATTTGAACAAAGGAAGAAAGACATGCAGGAGCAGAACGAAGGTAAGTGAGGCAAAAGCAAGGTGAGTGCAAGGGAAAAGCATTTCAGTTATTCTTTTGAGATCTGCAAAAGGAGCTCTGGTGACATAGTGGATAAGGCACTTGACTACTAATCAAAAGGTCAGCGATTCAAACCCACCAGCTGGTCCATGGAAGAAAGACAGGGTAATCTACTTCTGCAAAGATTTAACCAAAAAAACCAAACTCACTGCCCTCGAGTTGGATCTGACTCATAGTGACTCCTCCTTGGGTTTCCAAGGCAGTATCACTACGGAAGTAGATTGGCCAGCCTTCCTTCTGAGGAGCAGCTGGTGGGTTTGAATGACCAGCCTTCTGGTTAACAGTCAAGTGCCTGAGGCACTATGCCACCAGAGCTTCCCTCAGAAACCCAATGGGGGTTGCTGAGTCGGAAACGACTCAATGGCAGTGAGTTTTTTGAGTTTTCTGAGACCTGCGTTTAAATCCGTTACATATGCATGGCCAAAAAATACTATTTAAAAAGTCCCATTTCCCACCTCTTATAATACCCACCCCTACAGTGAGGGCAGCAAACACACAGCAAATTTGACGACTGGGTAACAAATGTTAAGGTAGGTTTTTTTAAAAAAAGAATCAATAAAACAAAGATTAAAATGTCCTGTATAAAAACACAGTTTTTATCACTTCTGAATAGCAATGGTTATTATTTACCACAGTATCTTCAGCAAGACAAATAATCAAATATAAAAATGAGCAATAATATGAAAAGACAATTCACAGAAGAAATATAAATGGTCATTAGACATTAAAAACAAAAAAAGCTCAACCTCACTTTTAATTGAAGAACTGAACATTTAAATAATGAGATACCAACAGATTGGCAAAACAAAGAAGATTGATTACACACTACATTCATAAAGTGGTAGGAAAATAGGCTTATTCTTTCACTATCTGTTGGGAGTATAAACTGATACAAACTGTTCATAGGCAATTTGCTAGTATCTAATAACTTTTGAAAATATATGTCTCTGTGAATCAGCAATTCACACAGCATTTTCCCCACAGAAATGCTGACAGAAAAAAGTATCTAGATATATTCTACAAGGATACTGATTGCAGGATTGTTTATAAAAGAAAAAAAAAGTAGAAAAAATGAAATGTCCAGGAACAAAGATTGGTAAACAATATGACAGTAAAGCTATCATATTATACATATGGATAAAACCAAAAAAAAAAAAAACTTCAACTCGATTCTGACTCATAGCAACCCTAAAGGACAGGGTAGAACTGCCCCAGGTTTCCAAGACTATAATTGGGAGCTCTGGTAGCACAGTGCCTAAGGCACATGACTGCTATCCAGAAGGCTGGCGGTTCAAACCCACCAGCCACTCCCCGGAAGGAAGATGGGGCAATCTACTTCATAGTGATACTGCCTCGGAAACCCAAGGAGGGGTCGCTATGAGTCGGGTCCGACTTGATGGCAAATAACAACAACAACAACAACAACAACAATCATTAGGGGAAGCAGATGGTCTCATTCTTCTCTGCTGGAGTGGCTGAGGAGTTCAAACCTCCGACCTTTCGGTTAGCAGCCCTGTCCTTAACCACTGTACCACCCTGTTTCTCACATACATGTAGATACTATACAGCATTTCAAAAGAAGTATACTTACAGATAGAAGGTCAGCGGGTCAAACTCACCAGCTGCTCTGCAGAAAGAAGATGAGACATCTATTTCCATAAAGATTTACAGCCTTGGAAACCCAATGGAGTTTGCTATGAGTTGGAATTAACTCGATGGCAGAGGGGTGTTTTTTGGTTATACTTATAGATACTAAATGGAAAGATGATCAAAAAGATTGCTTTCTTAGAGAACTGTATGTAGTATATGACCCTTTTTGGTAGAAAAAACATAAATGTACTAACTGTTTAAAGAAGTGCATGAAAAAGTCTGAAAGAATACATACTAAACTAGTTGCTTCTAAGAGTGAAGTGAGAATGCAGGTTTATTCTCTGTGTTTCAGTACTGTTTGATTTTGTTTGCAGAGAGCAAATGTAATATTTAGAAGACAAATAATAAATATATTATGACTCTCTTAAAAAAAAAAAAGCCTACAATAGACAACGCCTTCTAGTTTAGATTACTACAGGAAATGGAATGGCTGATACACACTTATATGTTTATTTATACATATATAAATAAACAGAACCCATACTTACTACATCAAAAGAAGACAACATGTACTTGAGATGGAAAGAAATCATTCATTGAGCTGTCTTGCTACAGCTTGGAAACTATGACACCTCCAATGCAAAGTATCAGAAATAGATTTAGGTAACTTGGATTTTCCAAAACTGGCTATACATAGGCAGTCAATTTTTTTCTTACAAGGCTAGACTTCTAGTTTATATGAGAAAAATTAGTGGTATACCTCATTTTGCTGTTTATAATGCTTTACTTAGGATACCAAAGCAACTCTCTCCAGCCTACAGAATGCCCAAGTTGTGAAACTGCATATGTATAGAAAGGCAGCTCTTGCTGCACCGAGTAACATTAGGAGACAAAGAAGTGATCCTTTACCATTGTGTTTTCTTTTCACCTTGAGCTTGACATCTCCAGAGCATAAAGGCTGGAGGAGCGGGGCAAAGTCATGCTCTGGAAACTGCCTCGTTCTTTTCCTGCTGCCCACATGTGGCTTATGCATTTATTTATCGTTGTATTTGGTTAACTTTCTTTCTCCACCTTTGAAAGCCTAAACAAAAATTAAACTCACACTAGAGCTGAAATGCTGCACATTTTCAACAGCATTGCTTTCTACTATCACTGTGAATAAACAGCACTTCATTCATGCAAAATTTATAGATATTGTTCCAGACGTGAAGATGCAGACAGAAAAGTAAGGCACAGTTCAGACCTTTAGGATCTCAGAGTCTAATAAGGGGGAGGCAGTTAACAATGAGTCAATTCTGACTTACAGTGACCCTATGTGTGTCAGAGTAGAACTGTGCTCCATAGGATCAATGGCCATAACCTTTGGAAGTAGATCTCCAGGCCTTTCTCTTCTGGGTGGACTTGAACTACCAACGTTTTGGTTAGTATACAAGGACTTAACTGTTTGTACCAACCAGGGGTACCCAGTAAGAAAGAAGCCTTGTAAATCGGTGTATTAAGTGCAAGAGGAGGCACAAACAGGAAAATGGATAACTTTTCTGGGGCAAAGACAACAGAAAGAACTGCTTGAGCAGGATCTTAAAGGAAGAGAAGTTTTCAAGTAGACAAAAGGTAGAAAGACTTTCTAGGCCCAGGGAAGAGTGTATGCAGACCTTGGAGAAGATGGCGGACTAGGCAGAAGGATTGCACAGACCCTCTTCAACAAAGAAAAGGGAAACCAATTAACACAGACACAGAAGATAATCTTGGACCCCTG
>NW_006921659.1:7601028-7601704 GCF_000298275.1 Orycteropus afer afer
TGGTCAATGACATGAGACAAAGTATATGTGAACTGCTGTATGAAAAGTGAATTTACTCTGTAAATTTTCACCCAAATCAAAATAAAATAAATAAAATAAATAAAAAGAGTGTATGCAAAGGCAGTAGGGTGGCATATTAAGGAAACTTGAGAACAATAGTAGCCCTCTCAGACAAAGCAGTCAGGATGGTGTAGTTGATAGCAAATCAGAGAATTATAAAAATTTATACATGCAGACCTAAACCATTTCAATTTAATTTTAATCAGAATATAACTTAAATCATTTATCATTCTCCCATCTTCAAAAAATTTTTGAATGGGAAATACTTTCACATAGTTCAAAATACAAAAAAGTATATAGTAAGCAGTCTCTCTCTCACTCTTCTCCCCATCTGCTCATTTTCCCCTATTCCCAGTACAAGTTATTTTTATTTACTTATTATTATTTCCATAGTTTATCAATGAACTCATATGTATGTATGTATGTAAATAAATATATATATTGTTGTTGTTGTTGTTATGTGCCATTGAGTCGGCCCCACCTCATAGCCATCCCTCCTTGGGTTTCCGAGGCAGTATCACTACGGCAGTAGATTGCCCAACCTTCCTTCCAAGGAGTGGCTGGTGGGTTAGAACCGCCAGTCTTCTGATTAGCAGTCAAGTGCCTTAGGCACTAT
>NW_006921659.1:7601974-7621250 GCF_000298275.1 Orycteropus afer afer
ATGGGGCAATCTACTTCCGTAGTGATACTGCCTCGGAAACCCAAGGAGGGGTCGCTATGAGTCAGGTCCGACTCGACGGCACATAACAACAACAACACAACAATATCTTATTTAGCGAACAAGTCCCATAATGATTGACATATGGTATCTTTCCAATCTTTTGCCACTACAGACAATGCTTCAATGAATAACCTTGTGCACATGTTATTTTTTGTAAAAACTCCAAAAACCAAACTGACTGCCATCAACTCAATTCCAGCTCACAGCAACCCCCATCAAGTTTCTGAGGCTGGATATCTTTACGGAAGTAGATGACCCCATCTTCCTTCCACAGAGTGGCTGGTGGGTTTGAACTGCTAATCTTCTGCTTAGCAGCCAAATGCCTTATCCACCACACCACCAGAGTTCCATTTTATGTATATGCAGGCACAGAAGTAGGATGAGTTCCCAGAAATAGGAATGACGTGCTCCCCAGTCTTCTGACGTAGTACTCAGACCTTTTGTTTGAACAGAAGTGTTCTGACTCGAGTTCCACATGGTCTTTCTCACATAAACCACCTCCAAATCCCCTCATGCTCTCCTACTTTGGTTTCTGTCAGCAGAGTGAGAATGTGAAGACCTTTGAAATGTAATCAAACTCTTCTCAATTTTTGTGATTTCTCTCCCTCTCAGTCTTTTCCAGTTTCTCACCCATGGCTAATTCAACAGCAAATTGCTGTGATCAATCTTTGTCAGATCTTTCTGTTTTCCTACAAGCAAAAGTTTTCTTTCTCTTCATATTTATATTCATTAATTTATGTTGTTGTTGTTGTTAGGGGCTGTCCAGTTGGCACCAACCCACAGCAACCCTGTGTACAACAGAACAAAACACTGCGCAGTCTTCACAATCCTTGATATGCTTGAGCCCATCACTGCAGCCACTGTGTCAATCCATCTTGTTGAGGTCCTTCCCCTTCTTTGCTGACCCTCCACTTTACCAAGCATGATATCCTTCTCTAGGGAATGGTCCCTTCTGATAACATGACCAAAGTAGGTGAGATGAAGTCTGGCCATTCTTGCTTCCAAGGAGCATTCTGACTGCTCTTGGTCCAGGATAGATTTGTTTATTCTTCTTGCAGTCCAGGGTATTTTCAGGATTCTTCACCAACACCACCATTCAAAGGCATCAACTCTTCTTTGGTCGTCCTTATTTGATGCCCAACTTTCACATGCATATGAGGTGACTGAAGATACCATGGCTTGGATCAGGTGCACCTTAGTTTTCAGAGTGACATCTTTGCTTTGTTAACACTTTAAAAAGGTCTTTTGCAGCAGATTTGCCCAGTGCAATATGACATCTGATTTCCTGACTGCTATTTCCATGGGTGTTGATTGTGCATTCAAGTAAAATGAAATCCCTGACAACTTCAATCTTTTCTCCACTTATCATAAAGTTGCTTATTGGTCCAGTTGTGAGGATTTTTGTTTTCTTTATAATTGAGGTATAATCCTTACTGAAGGCTGTAGTCTTTGATCTACATCAGTAAATGCTTCAAGTCATCTTCACTTTCAGAAGTAATGTTGTGTCATCTGCATATCTCAGGTTGTTAATGGCTCTTCCTCCAATCCAATTCTTCTTCATATAGTCCAGTTTCTCAGATTATTTGCTCAACATACAGACTGAATAAGTGTGGTGAAAGTACACAACCCTGACATACAACCTTCCAGATTTTAAACCACAAAGTACCTTCTTGTTCTGTTTGAACAGCACCCTCTTGGTCTATGTACAGGTCTCTCATGAGAACAATTAAGTGTTCTGGAATTACCATTCTTTGCATTGTTATGATCCACACAGTTGAATGTCTTTGTATAGTCAATAAAACACAGGTAGACATCTTTCTGGTGTTCTTTTGCTTTCAGCTAAGATCCATCTGACATGAACAGTGATATCCTTTGTTCCAGGTCCTCTTCTGAATCCAGCTTGCATTTCTGGAAGTTCCCTGTCAATGTATTACTATAACCATTCTTGAATTATCTTCAGCAAAATTTTACTTGTGTATGATATTAATGATATTGTTTGAGAATTTCCACATTTTGTTGGATCATCTTTCTTTGGAACAGGCACAAATACTGATCTCTTCCAGTCAGTTGGCCAGGTAGTTAACTTCCAAATTTCTTGGCATAAATGAGTAAGTACCTCCAGTGCTGCATCCCTTTGTCGAAATATCTCAATGGGTATTCCATTTTTTCACCAATTGCTTCAGTGCAGCCCCAACTTCTTCCTTCAGTATCATTGGTTCTTGATCATATTTTACCTCCTGAAATAGATGGACATCAACCAAGTCTTTCTGATACAGTAACTCTGTGTATTTCTTCCATATTCTTTTGAGGCTTCCTGCATTGTTCAATATTTTGCCCACAGAAACCTTTAATATTGCAACTCGATCCTGGATACAGTGGGAGAACAATGTCAAGCAAAACTCAAAATGATTAAAAAAAAAAAAAGGACCAGGTTTGCCAGTCTGATAGAATCTGGTGAGACCCCTAAGACTAGCCCCTAGTTACCCATCAGGCCTGGAACTGAACTCACTCCTGTGGCTTCCAGCCAAACAATAGACAGGCATATGCAGTGAACATTTACATCAGGTAGATGCACTCCTTGGAGTGATCAATTGTTCAATTAATCGTGGGAGAACAGAAGGGCAGTGTTTGCACAGGGAGACAGTTGGGGGTGGTGGTAATGCATGGGAGGGAAGGACACAGGGAAGAGGTAACTATGGGAGGAAGTGGGAAGAGTGCTGTTACACCGTGGGGAATTGCAGTCAATGTCATGAAACAAAATGGGTATGAATTGCTGTATGGAAAATGAATTTGCTTTGTAAACTTTCACCCAAATCAAAATAACAATTAAAAAAATATTGTAGCTTGAGTCTTGAATTTTTTCTTTAGCTTCTTCATCTTGAGAAATGCTGATTATGTTCTTCCCTTTTGGTTTTCTAACTCCAGGTCTTTTCACATTTCATTATAATAATTGGCTTTGTCTTCTTGGGCTGCCCTTTGAAATCTATTCAGTTCTTTTATTTCAGCATTCCTTCCATTTGCTTTAGCTACTCACTGTTCAAGAGCAAGTTTCAGAGTCTCTTCTGACATCCATTTTGGTCTTTTCTTCCTTCCTTTGTCTTTAATGACCATTTGCTTTCTTCATGTATGATATTCTTGATGTCATCACATAACTCGTCTGATTTTCAGTCACTGGTGCTCAATGCATCAGATCTATTTTTCAGATGGTCTCTAAATTCAGGTGGGATATAATTAAGGTCATATTTTGGCTCTTGTGGGCTTATTTTAATTTTCTTTAGCTTGAACTTGAACTTCCAAATGAGCAATTGATTGTTCCATAGTCCATTCCTGGACTTGTTTTGACTAATGATAGTAAGCTTCTCCATTGTGTCTTTCTAGAAATGTAGAAAGAAGATGTTCTAAAATGCTTCAATGAAGATGTTCTAGAAATGTTCTAAAGAAGGGAGTGCATCAGCCTCTTTCTACAGATGTAGTCAGTCTAACATGTGTATTCCATCTGGTGAGGTCCATATGTACAGCTGCCATTTATGTTGTTGAAAAAAGGTATTTGCAATGAATAAGTCATTGGTCTAGCAAAATTCTATTATGAGATTTCCAGGGTCATTTCTGTCACCAAGCCATATTTTCCAATTACCAATGGTTTTTCTTTGTTTCTACCTCTCGTATTCCAATCACCAATAACTGTCAATGCATCTTGATTGCATGTTTGGTTAATATCAGACTGCAGAAGTTGGTAAAAATCTTTAATTTCTTAATCTTTGGCTTCAATTGTTGATGCATAAATTTGAATAATAGTAGTATTAGCTATCTTGGATCTTGGATCTTGGGTGAAAGCAAAGAATACCAGAAAGATGTTTACTTGTGTTTTATTAACTATGTATATTTTGTTCCAGCCATGTACATAGCAAGTTCATGTCTTACTGACTTGCCAGGTTAATTGATGCTCTCATTCTTCTTCTGTAAAACAGACTAATAGTGGCACACTGAATGCTCACAATCAATAAGATAATCTCTGGAAATAAAATAATCTGAGGACTTCTTTCATCATTTGACTTACAAACTTTAGAAAGCCACAAATACACCCCTTAGATCAATCAATCATGAGACATCCGAGGGGTAGCATTCACATAAAGGGGAAGCTGTACAGACAGAAATGCATAGATAAGAAGGGCATAGGGAGGGAATAATCACAGGGAGAAGAGGGGAGGAGAATTTTTTATGGTTGGGCATTGTAATCAGGTCCGTGAAATCAAATGTGCATGAATTGTTGAATGTAAAACAAATCTGCTTTGTAAATTTGCACCCAAAGCACAATAATAAATAGATAAATAAAGCCATGAATGTGTGCCCAAATACACTTGTGCCAGGTTTTCTTATTCCTGTGGTTACATCATTTAATCAAATATTCTGTAATTTGATGTCACCACTTATCTATCAGTGTGTCATACTGTGGTGGCTTGCATGTTGCTGTCAGGCTGGAGGCTATGCGACCAGTATTTCAAATACCAGCAGGTCACCCATGGTGGACAGGTTTCAGTGGAGCTTCCAGACGAAGAGAGACTGGGAAGAAGGATGGAGCCATATACTTCTGAAAAAACTGGCCTCTGAAAACATTATGAATAGCCATGAAAAACTGTCTGATATATTACTGGAAAATTTTATGAGTAGCTCTGAAACACTGTCTGATTTAGTGCTGGAAGATGAGCCCCTCAGGTTGGAAGGCACTCAAAATATGACTGGGGAAGAGCTGCCTCTCCAAAGTAGTAGTAGTAGTTGTTGTTGTTGTTGTTATGTGCCGTCGAGTCGGACCCGACTCATAGTGACCCCTCCTTGGGTTTCCGAGGCAGTATCACTGTGGAAGTAGATTGCCCCATCTTCCTTCTGAGGAGTGGCTGGTGGGTTTGAACCTCCAGCCTTCTGGTTAGCAGTCAAGTGCCTTAGGCACTATGCTACCAGAGCTCTTCCAAAAGTAGAGTCAACCTTAATGACATGGATGGAATAAAGCTTTCAGACCCTTTATTAGCTGATAGGGCACAACTCAAAATGGGAAGGAATATACAAACTTAAGAGATTTGAGAGTTGAACAAGGATCTGAAGATGTCTCCCAAATTTTTAGCTTGAGTAACATGGGGATAGTTATGCCATTGATCAGGATAAAATTGTGCATGTAGGGGGGGTGGCTTTAAAATGAATAGACAAAAACTGGTAATACCCTAGAGATTTACATATTTTGCAATTTTATAATTTGTACATAGATGGATTGCTGTCTAATCTTTAAATTAAAAACTACATATTTGTTCCTTTTCTATATTTTGACGCTCTGGTGGCATAGTGGATAAGGCATTTGGCTGCTAACCAGAAGGTCAGCAGTTCAAATCCACCAGCTGCTCCGTGGAAGGAAGATGGGAAGATCTACTTCTGTAAAGATGTATAGCCTCAGAAACACAATGGGGGTCGCTATGAGTCGGAACTGACTCGACAGCAGTGAATTTGGTTTGGTTTGGTTTCTATCTCTCAGTATAAACATTTTCATTTCTGATATCACTCTATGCATCTAAAAGAAAATTTGCTTTCAATAAGACATAATGATATCTGAAATCAAACAAAATTCTTTAATACTGACTTAAAATTTAGTTTGATTAAGCATGTTCAGAATACATAACCAGGATACAATTATGAAACATTTTCAAGTCAACAGAAATAAGCAGAGGTCTCACTGATGAAACACATATACACACACAATCCAGTTTGAGAAAAATGTGAGAAATTTGAAGGAAAGAAATCACAATCAAAATATGAATTTGATAAAATTAAAAATGCACAATTAGAAGGAAAAGGTGTATTTTCAGAAAATCCAGTGAAAATGGAAAACGGTGGAAGCACATCTTGGAAATCCAGTGAAAATGGAAAACGGTGGAAGCACATCTTGGAAATCCAGTGAAAATGGAAAACGGTGGAAGCACATCTTGGAAATCCAGTGAAAATGGAAAAACCATGGATTCACAGATAGAGAATGAAGAGACTCCTGCCATGCACATAGTATGGAAAGGGCAAAGATATTGAAATGGGGTACTTGTGCTATCTCTGCCCATAGGTCCCAGGGAGGCATAAGGTGGAAAAATGGACAGATCTAATGATGGAAGCAGAAATTTGGGAAAAGGTAGGATTAAAGGTTTAGCAATCTCTAATCAGAGTACTACATGGCACAGGCAATTCAAGATGAAGTCCCAAGAGGAAGATGGAATGTAGTGCTGGAGATCCAGATGGGGGATACTCATAAGTTCTCTGAAGAAGTCACTATGGGAAGGCCTAAATTTAGGTGGTAAAGGCTCTGGTGGCAAAGCTAGGGTTGAGGGTTGGACTTCAGGATTTGGCGAGGTCCCACACCTTGCAGAAGATTAGCAGTTGGTGACTTGAAACACAATGCAGGAGGCCAGTGATCACTATTTATATACTGTGCCCTAGGGCAGTCCAACAGTGGAGGAGGAAATGCAACATTAAGCTCTGTGGGAAGGGAGCTGGGATGGGGTGGGGGGTGAATGAGGCCAAGACTACTTTATACTGTGAAGTTGGTCTGGTCTAAGAAATGGGGTGGGACTCAAGATCAAGCATTCAGAGAAAAATCAGTGGAAAAACTGTGAAGAGAAAATAGAGAAGAGCAGGGAGAGAAATAATAGGGGCAGGAAAGAAAGCAGGACAGAGATACATCATCCTTCAAAATGGTAAACCACCTTGGAAACATGGAAAATGGAAGTATTAGAAAATATTATTTTCCTCTCTAATCCTCAACAAATGCTTGCTAATTGAATTGTTGTTGTACATATTGACTGAACTAGAATAACCAGGCTGGAAACTGGGAAACACCCCACTCTGACAATTATAAGATTAACTGGGCAATGAAAAAGCTGTCAGAAGCAATTGTGGTTGACCCATCTCTGAGATAATCAAGACTAAAGCAGATACTTGTCTATTTTGGACAATTTGGAAGCAATGAGATTAGAGATTCACAGATCACCCTAAATGATGAGGCTGAGAAACACTTTCAAGAAACAAGATCTGCACAAATGACTTCTGAAATGAGGAACAGTGATTTGAAAAGACTTATTCTCCACTATAGATTATAATTACTTTTGGCGTTTTGAGGTGAGCAGCGGATTATTTTTCCTTTTAAAAGGGACACACACATTTATACACATGCACTTACATACAATGGAAAATAAAGTCTTTATTCAAGCCATCAAAAAGGAATGAATCCAAATGGTTAAAGCAAAACAAACTTTTTGCTTTAATTAATCAAATAAGTGCTATTGCTGTTAATCTCATTTTGCCAGTTTGAACCTGGCACCAGAGTGACAATTTCACTTACAATCACTATAGTCATACACAGTTTCTTCTAGATCAAAATAAGAGAATCAGGGGAGAAACAAAAGATTTTTATACTAGAAATCACGAAAATTATCATTAAGGCAATTACCCTCTTTGACGATGCTAATTTTAATTAATAACACATAGCTCAGTATTCTTGGTTTTTGTTTTTTTTTTTCCTTGAAAAAAAATGCTTTAATTAATAAAAGGTGTTCCTTTATGTCCTGGTAATACCTCCACAGTTGAAAGAGACATTTATATTTCTCAAAAGAATTAAGCAGTAAATATAATGAATACAAGTATATGTTAAAAAATAAATATAGCAAAACTCACAATTAATAATATTATTCCTAAAAATAATAATAACAGTAATAATAATATTCCTCTCTTACATGCAAAGAAAGAATGGTGGCACAGTGGTTAAACACTCAATTCCTAATTACAAGGTCAATGGTTCAAACCCATGAGCTGCTCTGCAGGAGAAAGATGGGGCAGTCTGTTTCTGTAAACATTTGCAGCCTTGG
The DNA here is from genome assembly GCF_000298275.1 of Orycteropus afer afer. Taxonomy (NCBI): domain Eukaryota; kingdom Metazoa; phylum Chordata; class Mammalia; order Tubulidentata; family Orycteropodidae; genus Orycteropus; species Orycteropus afer. The sequence continues at coordinate 7,609,924 of NW_006921659.1, forward strand.
AAGCCCTCTGGAGGCACTTCTACCCTCCTATAGGGTCACTATGAGTCAGAATCGACTTGATGGCAACAGGTTTGTTTGCTTGTTTTATCATATACAATACACAAATAACCCACTAATGTCCAGTTGATCCCAACTCATAGCCACCTTAAAGGACAGAGTAAAATTGCCCCACAGGGTTTCCAAGGCTAATCTTTACAGAAGCAGACTGCCACATCTTTCTCCCACAGAGCAGCTGGTGGGTTCAAACCACTGACAGTTTGGTTAGCAGCCAAGCACATAACCATACATGTGTTTTCATTTAATGATATCATTTCCTTATGGCTTCCTCTCATATGGGGAAAATGGAATTAAAATATAATTATTTTAAGAAAGTACATCTTCTTTTCCAAATCGACTAATATTTTTATGCAACCATTTAAAGGAAAAAATGTTTTTATATAAGTTAAGGCAAAATCTCTGGTGATTTTCCCATCTAAGACATAAATTGTAGTAATATTCTGTTTTGATTTGTTGTCTTGATTTGTAGTTATTTATGTAGCTGTATTTTTTTTTCCTAGTTGTTGTAAATACGTGTTTGAGAGGCAATATTGTCTTTGTAATTACAAATCCATACTTCCGTTTACACAAGCAGGTATAGCAAATATCTTCTTATTTTAATTACAGGATTTAATATAGTACTGTCAGCTGTAAGGAATGTTCTTACAGCATGTTAAAAATAGCAACAAGTAAATACAATAACATTGAATAGTAGAGAACAAATATATATAGAGAAAATATTCTAGTTGTTCTGGGGAAATGCAAATGTTTAGCTTTAATGCAAATAAAAATTTTAAACATTAGTTTGAATAAACAGATGTAATTCAAAGGGCTAGATGAATTCAGTAATCTGAATAACTCGTGGAATTCTGCCTGGGAAATAAGGCCAAGAAACTCACTGCTGTCGAGTCAGATCTGACTCAAAGCAACCCCTCCTTGGGTTTCTGAGGCAGTATGACTACAGAAGTAGATTGCCCAATCTTCCTTCCAAGGAGCGGCTGGTGGGTTCGAACTGCCAGTCTTCTGGTCAAATGCCTTAGGCACTAAGCCACCAGAGCTCCTAGAAGGCCACAGTGGTCCTAATATAATGGCCTCAGTAAATCTACAGAATCTCCCAGAATATTACCAGCTTTATTAGGTAGGGTAGACTCAGAGAAAGGTAATTGGAAAGTATTGGAGGTACCCCAGCAACCCGTCACTACACATATGAACTACCCAGAATCTATGTGGAGTCAACTTTTCTTTCCCAATTATACTGACCAGTGTGGTGGTGGTGGTGGTGGTGGTGGTGGTGGTGTAGAGGTGTCTTGCACTTCGAACTAATGGTCTCTTTGCCCCTCCTGGCCATGATCTCAAGAGACATAAAGTTTAAAACATATCCTGAGAGAAGAGAAAGTCTATCCCTTTGCCTCTTCACTTCTTCCAGCTTTAGTAGGAGGTGCAAAGAATAAGAAGGACTAAGAGAGTGAGGGGAGCTCTGGTAGCGTAGTGGCTAAGGCACTTGACTGCTAACCAGAAGGCTGGCAGTTCAAACCCACCAGCCTCTCCTCGGAAGGAAGATGGGGCAATCTACTTCCGTAGTGATACTGACTCAGAAACCCAAGGAGGGGTCGCTATGAGTCGGATCTGACTTGATGGCACATAACAACAACAAGAAGAAGAGAGTGAGAGCCAGAGAGATGAAGAATGAGAGGGAAAGAGGAGTGAGAAAGAAGAGAGAGAGAGAGAGATGTGTACACTGATGTTCATTGAAGCCAAAAGATGAAAATAACCCAATGTCCACCAATAAATGAACATATAAACAAAATGTAGTATATCCATACCTAAACGAAAACCAAATTCACTGCCACCAAGTTGATTCCAATTCATGACAACTCTATAGGACAGAGTAGAACTGTTCCATAGGGTTTCCAAAGCTATAACTCTTTACAGAGGCAGACTGTCACATCTTTCTTCTGCAGAGTGGCTGGTGGGTTCAAACCACAGATCTTTTGGTCAGCAGCTAAATGCTGCAAACGCTAATCACCAGATCTCCTGGTATCCATACAATGGAATATTATTCAGCCATAAAAAAGAATGAAGTGCTGATGCATGCTACATGGATGAACCTTGAAAACAGTATGGTGAGTGAAACGTCCGACATAATAAGACAAATATGGTATGATTCAACATATTGAATTATCTAAAATAGGTAAATACATAGAAACAAATATTTATTAATGGTTACCAGGGGCTGGAGGAAGGAAGAGAATGGGACTTATTGCTGAAGGGATACTAAATTTCTGTTTGAGGTGAAAACCTTTGGAAATGGACAGTGGTGATGGTAGCATAACATGTTGTCCATCAAATTAATTCCAACTCGTAGAGGCCCTGAGTGCAACAGAACGAACGCTGCTCAGTCCTGTGCCACCCTCACAATTATTGCCATGCTTGAGGTCATTGTTGCAGCCACCATGTCAGTCATTCTCACTGAGGTCCTTCCCTTTTTCACTGATCCTTTACTTTACTGAGCATGATATCCTTCTGGAAACATGACCAAAATATGAGAAAAGAAGTCTGGCCCTTCTCACTTCTAAGGAGCATTCTAGCTGAACTTCTTCCAAAACAGATTTGTTAGTTCTAGCAGTCCATGGTACATTCAGTGTTCTTTGCCAATTCCAATGCATCAGTTCTTAGGCAGTGTTCTTTAACCACTGTCCAACTTCCACATGCATATGAAGCTACTGAAAATATCATGGCTTGGGTCAGATACACCTCTGTCTTCAAAGTGACATCTTTGCTCTTTAATACCTTAAAGAGGTCTTTTGCAGCAGATTTGCCCAATGCAATAAACTTCATTTGACTTATTGACTGCTGCTTCTATGGGTGTCGAGTGCAGATCCAAGTAAAATGAAATCCTTGACAACTTCAATCTTTTCTCCATTTATCATGATGTTACTTACTGGTTGAGTGGTGAGGATCTTTCTTTTCTTTATGTTGAGGTGCAATCCATACTGAAGGCTGTAGTCTCTGATATTCATCAGTAAATGCTTCAAGTCCTCTTCACTTTCAGCAAGCAAGGTTCTGTTATCTGCATATCACGGGTTGTTGATGATTCTTCCTCCAAACCTGATGCCACCTTCTTCTTCATATAGTCCATCTTCTCAGATTATTTGCTCAGCATGCAGATTGAATAAGTATGGTGAAAGAATACAACCCTGATTTACATCCTTCCTGATTTTAAACTATGCAGCATTCCCTTGTTCTGTTTGAATGACACCCTCTTGGTCTATGTACAGGTTCCTCTTGAACACTGTTAGTCTCCTGGAATTCCCATTTTTTGCAATGTTTACTGTAATTTGTTATGATCCACACAGTCAAATGCCTTTGCATAGTGAATAAAACACAAGTAAACATCTGATATTCTTTGCTTTCAGCCAAGATCTGTCTGACTTCAACAATGATATCCCTCATTCCATGCCCTCCTCTGAATCTGGATTGAATTTCTGGCAGTTTCCTGTCAATATACCACTGCAACCATTTTTTAATGATCTTCAGCAAAATTAGCATCACTTAACTGTACACTTATAATGGTTAAAATGAAACACTTTTTCTGTATATATTTTACCACAATAAATTAACTGAAGTGGGAATGGGAATGAAGAGGGAGAGTAGGAGAGAGGAGAGAAAGACAACAGGCAGATCCAGAAGTGGACTGTGGAGCCAGTTCTTCCTGTTGTATGATGACCATCTCTGAGGGGAAGGCATGGTACAGCATAGAGAACAGAGGCGGTGCCTGGCTGACCCCATTCCATATGACACCTAGAGACAGTGTGTCCAGAACCACACTCTGCCTCTGCTTATATCCTGCTTCCAGTTTTTTCCCTTCTGTCTGCTCTGGTTCCATTCCTACCCTGTTTTCCTAGTTTATCTGTCTCTGGCTCAAGCCTCTCTGGCTTTTCCATGTGTATAGACTGTCCTCCTTCTTCCTGGCAGGCCTCAAAGTACTGACCTCTGATTTGGCCTCTGGGCCTCTCCTGGGGACTACCCAGTGCCCAGGGCTGCTTGGCTGCAGTCTGGGCAGTAAGCAAGGGCTGAAAGCCTATATCTAGTCAGGTCATCGGCACTGTGAAAAAGACACTGCTAACAATGGACTGTGCCTGGACTGCAGACTAAGGAGTAGGGGACTTGCAGACCCTTCTTTGTCATCCTTCTCAGGCAATTTCTTTTTTGCCTCAATCTGAATGCTGCCACAAATTATTTCCTGGGTTTCAGCAAACTCATTGGACATTTCATTGCATTGCTCTTAATGACTTATTTTTATTTAAATTATAAAAGGCATTTGTCCTTATAAAAGGATAAATGTAGGAAACATAACTGGATTTCCAGCTAGGGCTAGTGTGGTAGTTAAGGTTGTATGTCAACTTGGCTGGGCCCAGTTGCATGGCTGGGCAGCTGGTAGTTATTCCCCATGATGAGACTGGCAATCAACTCCACATTGGGATCTACCACAAGCAGCTGAGTAGCTGCTTTAGGGCTATGGTCTGTTTCCTGTATATAAGAAGCAGCTTTGAGAATGGTCTCTAGCTTATGGCACACTTGAATCCTGCATGTAGCGAAGTCATTGTTCAACAGCCTGCCATGATCTGCTGATCTTGGAACTTTCAGTGGACTTGAATCAATGGCCTGCCATGTTGTCAGGACTGTGTCGTTTTATTTGTTGACCTTGGGCTTGTTTGCCTCAACAGCCAGTAGCTGCCTGAGTGAAGAGATGCCTCTAGCTTCAGTGGGCCAGGAGCAAGATACAGGGCTGAAGCCCAAAGTTGAGGGGCTTTCATACAGCCCTTAGCTCCTTGCTCTTGGAACTCGGACTCCTAGCTCCAAAAATTGTAAGAATAAACTTCAGTTTGTTAAAGCCATCCCATTTGTGGTGTATTTTCATCAGAGCAACACTAGGTAACCAAAACAGCTAGTGACCGAGTTCATCAGGTTTTGGTTCAAGGTATAAGCTATTTCTTATAAAGAAGAAAAACACAAAATATGAACCCTGTTTGAAGGCAGAATTTATGACAAACTAGGTCATTTAATTTTTTTAATTTAAATTTCATTTCTTATTTCAACATTTTATAAAAATTAATTTTCTATTTCTGCTCCTCTGATTGATACTGTTATTTTGTATTAGGGTGCATTCAGTGTCAAATTTCCCTACCTACTTTTGTCATGTTCTACTAAAGTATAAAATAAATGTCAGTAATTTCATCATGTTCTTTTTTCTTATTCTTCTCCATCCCAAAGTAATTTTTTTTTTAACTTTTAATAGATAGCATTACTAAGGTAACTCCTTGTTAGTTAGGCAGTCTACTTCCGTAGTGATACTGCCTCGGAAACCCAAGGAGGGGTCACCATGAGTCGGGTCCGACTAGATGGCACATGACAACAACAAAGCAAATTTCTTCAGGAGGTATTTCTTTTATGACAAAATCTCTTTCACTACTAACCCTCATTGATCTTACAATAAGTTGTAACAAGAAATGCATGATACCACCTCCAAGGTCTGGCAGCAGCTCTCACCTCTCTTGCACCCAAGTAAGCACATGAATAATGTCTTTTCCTGAGTGAATGAACACAGTTGACATGAGTAGCAATACTCTACCTTCCACTTTGAGGAAACCTTTTCTTTTTAAAAAATATAATTAAGTCATAACTTTCTATGACAAGGTCTAGGTATTAAGAAGTAACTATGACCATAATAACTCTAAATGCCTGTCAACAGGAAGTGGCATAAAAGCTTTTTGTAGGAATTCCAACTGTTGATGCCTTATTACTTTGCATACCTTTGAGTTAAAGCACAACCTGCATAAAAGGAAAAAGGCAAGCAAAAAGCACCCATAGCAATGAGGAAGAATACCTGATGGCAGCAAAAGGCAAAGATTCAAGCTCATCCACTGAGACTCTTGATTGGTCACCATGGGGAGCTTTGATACAGAATGCCCTTTCTTGACCACTTACATTCTTGTTAATGCATGTGTTTCCCAGTCATTATCTGATAGGGCTTAAATCCCTTATAGTATTCCTGGGGGCCATATATTGGAAATGAAGCATTACCTTTTTAAACATTGCAGATTCTGTAGGTATAGGACCATGTACCTCTTTGGTGTTGTGAAAGAACTGGGATTCCCCACAGTGCAATGTAAATTCCTGGGACTCTTGAGCAACATGGCTTCCTTCCGCTACCTCTAAAGCTCTGTCAAGAGAGGAAACACAGTCATGTCATTAAGCTTTCGAGAAAGCTGAAAATTTAAGAAGCTCAAAGCCATATTTCTCCATGTATATTTCCAATCAGCCATTAGTCAAAATCCTCATAGCATTGTAGGTAATTTGATCTTGCCATTACACATTTATAAATAACCCTTGATGACTTTACCTTGTTGTGACCAGAATTCTTTTAAACTATGCATAAAATAAATTAGAGGCAGGTAGGTAGATGGGTAGCTGGATGGGTAGATGGGCAGATTTTGGCATGTACATGGTCCAATTTGATTTTATGATTTCTTGGTTTTTTCCACTGTCATTGTTTTTAAGAAATGACAAAAAGAAATTTGTATGTTTCCTGACATTGGAAATAAAGTAGGAACCAAATCCTATGTAGGGGACAGGTCTAGGCACTGTAATGATACTATGACAACAAATGAGGATTGTTCCTATAATTATACAGGGACCTGTGAGAGCCAGAACTCAACAGGACTGCCTCCGCATTCCGCCCCCACCCCCAAGTCTTGCAAGTTTTCTGCCTTTGACAAGGTTCAGTCTTATCACTTTTGTATCTTTTCTTTTAGTGGAAAATATTTGAATTTTCCTTCTCTAATAGGTTCCTGCCTTACACATGTTCTGGCTTTTGCAGGTTTTACTGTAATTTTAATTAGATTTAAAAGGAGTGGAGACTAATGAAGGCAGAAAGTGTTCTAACAGACTCTGGTGGTTGAACACCGAAAACCATTTCTCTTACCATTCTCATCCTCCTGCTAACCCCCTCAAATTTCCTTTGGTAATACACTTCATTTTGTTCAGGTATCCATCCTCCAGATTATTTCAGAGATGGCTACTCCCAGCCTGAATAGGCAATCATGATTGACATAATCATGGTGGTCCAAATCACCTAGATATTAACTGATTTAGGCATATGCCTATATCGCTCTCTCTTGCTGATAATTCCACATTGATTTCTGTCTCCCCACCCTTCTAAAGTGTCAGTACTTGGCCCTATTTATCTGGTGCAATTTTGACCACTAAGATGTGAGGAATGTCTCCTGAAGGGATATCTCTTAAAAGGAGATTTTCAGGAAGAAACAGTTCCTATTCCCTGTAGGACAGGGTCATGTCTGTGCAAGATGACTATGACAGCCATGTTGAGGCCATGTGGGGCATTAGCCTAAAGAGAATAGACTGAGGACAGCAGAGCAGAAATACGAAAGCAACTTGGGTCTTTCGGTATATCTCTGAGCAGCTAAAATCAACCTATCCTGGGCCTGCCCTACCTCTGGAGTTCTTATTATGTTGGATAATGAACACCTTATCCTTGAAGCCATTTTGAATTAGGTGTTCTCTGTTACCTGCCATTAAGCATCCTAACTTATACAAGTGTTGATAGATTTCTTAAGTATATAATTAAAGTTCAGATAAAGATACTGGAACAGAACAAGGCTTTGAATGAAGAATGTCAATGAAGTGGAAAGAGAACAAAAAATTTAAAGTTTTGAAATTTTTCAGAAAAAAATAGAAGCTTTTGTGGGATTTCAACAATGTGTCCGGAATAAAAATAAATAAGACAAAGCACTAACACTTTAGACAGGCATCAATCAATATGATAACATAGCAAGAGAGATAGGTATGAGTATAATTTGCATTTTTTTTTTTTTTTTTAAATCTCACTGCCTTTGAATCAATTCCAACTCATAGTGACCCTATAGAACAGAGTAGAACTGCCGCAAAGGGCTTTGTAGGTTAATAATCTTTATGGAAGCAGACTACCACATCTTTCTCCTGTGGAGTTGCTGGTGGGTCCTAACCAGCCAAGTGCTTAACCACTGTGCCACCAGGGCTCCTTATAATTTGGATAACTATCATATACATTTCTGGTTTAAAAAAAAATTATGTAAATATTAAAGCATATTAGCAATTGATTTCTCTTTGCTTTCCCTCCAATTTTGTACTATGAAAATAATACATGCATGTAGTAAAAATAATTTAAGCAGTGTAGATGGGAATTGAAATAAGAATCTCTCTAGCTCCCACCACAGTTTCATTCTGCAGAAGTAATCACTGTTAATAGTTTCCTTCCTATAACATTTTATGCCATACATAAGCTCTTGTAAAAACACATTTCAGCCTTCTACTAGAACATGCTAAAGTTTACCTTTGAGGCAAGTCTCTCCTTAGGAATTTAAAGATGGTATATATGAATGGATGGGAGATCTGGTAGCATAGTGGCTAAGACACTTGACTGCTAACCAGAAGGCTGGAGGTTCAAACCCACCAGCCATTCCTCGGAAGGAACATGGGGCAATCTACTTCCGTAGTGATACTGCCTCCGAAACCCAAGGAGGGGTCGCTATGAGTCGGGTCCGACTGGACGGCACATAACAACAACAACAACATATGAATGGATAGAGAAACGCGGGTAGCTCAGAGAATTTAGATAACAACTGAAAAGTATCTTTGAGTTGACAAGGTATTATATTACTACCATGGATATATATCTTTGGGTCAAGGACTATTTTTACTAATTTTGCCACAGACCCTATACCACAGTGTTCACCTTATTCTTTTTCCCACAAACAAGCCAAGAGGAGCAGCTAGTAAAGGAAGACTACTAGGACTAGAAAGCTTACTCCAACTATTGCATCTTACAAATTATTAAAGTAAATAAGAAGTGTATAGAGAGCCTGTCACCTTTATACTTTTTCTCTTCTGGAGAAAAATATATGTACCTCTTTACTCAAGGCCAGCAAGAGATAAAAGAAATCTAAATGTGCTTCCTAAGTTTTATATTGTTGGAGGTGCACACCCAAAAAAGATGCAATTTCTTCCTGTAAGATACTACACATTGTCAAATTTAAAGCTGGCAAGGGCATGATCTACATTTCTATAGTTTTTGCTTGTGGATCATTCTCTGACTACAGCATAGGCTCATTTAGACTGCAAATAACAAAAAGTCCAACTCACAGAAGGCTTATCACAGGCAAAATTCATTTTTATATGTAAAACAAAAGCAGTGGGGTGAGTTGGCTTATTCAGTTGATTTGGTCCTTAAGGACCCAGGTTCTATCTTTCTCCTTTGCCATAATCAGGACCTTGTCTTTGTTCTAGGGATAGTGCCTAACAGTTGCAAGAGACCTGCAGACATGATGTCTAGAAGTGAAAATTCCACAGGATGAAAAGACCAACTCTCTCTTCCTGTTATCTAAAAGCTACCCAATAGTCTTCCCTTCATGTCTCATGCCCTACCTAAACCAATCACTGGGCCTATACCCTAGAGGCTGGGCACTGGAAAAAACTGAGGTTCTATGAGGAAGAAAGGAGTAAGGGAGGAGGTAGAAACGGATGCTGCATGCTACATCATCTCTCTATCTTTGTCTTGACACATATGCCCACACTTACTACACTATGGAGGTAGATTCTGTATATATTCATGACTGAATTTCAGTTATCAAAGTAGAAACTTTCATAATCTTGGCTCATAGCATGCTGAACCCAAGGAACCTACATGCCTTACAGATTTGAGGAGAAACCATCGAGACTTAGAAAGCTATCCACCGTACAGTTCTATATGCTTGGAGTCATGATCTCCCAGATAGGAGGATGCATATAGCACTAGATATAGAGAGAAAGGCCAGGACTTTAAAGGTTATTCCAGGGAAATCCTTGCTTCACACATAATTCTGATACCAGAAGTGCTGACTGTTTGTGGTACACCCAATAACTTCTGACCACCCTTTGAGGGGAGGAAGAGGAGGAGGTATTGGCTGACTCCCCTTTCCTTGTGACCCAGATCCAGGCAGTAGTGCTGTGTACCTGGCCCCAGATGCCATTGTTTCTCAGTTTGCTCCAGGACTTGGGCTGGGGTGGGAGGAGAGGTGATGAGACGCATGGGCTGAACCGGCTGCACAAGCAGAGCTTGACTTCTGGGCAGCATCTCACCCAGATGCTCAGACCATCCCATTAGCATCTAGTTCCTCTCCAGAATGTCAGGCACAAACTTGTGGACCAATTTGTCTCCTAAATACAGCCTTGGCAATAGATAAAATCCAAATCAGGTGCCATCAAGTCGATTCTAACTCATGGCGACCTCATCGGTATCAGAGTAGAACTTCACTTGATGGGGTTTTCAATGGCTGTTACCTTTCAGAGTAGATCATCAGGCCTTTCTACCAAGGCACGTCTAGGCTGATTTGAATGGTCAACCTTTCAGTTAGTAGATGAGTACCTGAATCCATAACCAACACTCATGGAAATGGCAGTCATGAAGTCAAACAATGTATTGCATGGGGCAAATCTGCTGCAAAAGACCTTTTTAAAGTGTTAAAAAGCAAAGATGTCACTTTGTGGACTAAGGTATGCCTGATTCAAGCCATGGTACTTTCAATCACATTATATGCATACAAAAGCTGGACAATATATAAGGGAGACTGAAGAAGAATTAATGTCTTCTAATTACGGTGTTAAAAGCTCTGGTGGCATAGTGGGTAAGGCTAACCAGAAAGTCAGCAGTTCAAACCCACCAGCTGCTCCGAGGGAGGAAGATGAGGCAATCTACTTCTGTAAAGATTTACAGCCTTGGAAACCCAGTGGGGGTCGCTATGAGTTGGAATCAACTCAGTGGCAGTGTGTTTGGTTTTTGGTTTCTTGGAATTATGGTGTTGGTGAAGAATATTAAATGCACCATGGACTGCCAGAAGAACAAACAAATCTACCTTGGAGGAAGTACAGACAGAATGTTCCTCAGAAGTGAGAATGGTAAGACTTCATCTCACATACTTTGAGCATGTTATCAGGAGGGTGTGGTCCCCAGAGAAGGATATCATCTTGGTAAATAAAAGGTCACTGAAAAAGAACAAAACCCTCAATGAGATGGATTGACACAGTGGCTACAATGTTGTTGTTGTTATGTGCCCTGGAGTCGGACCTGACTCATAGCGACCCCTCCTTGGGTTTCTGAGGCAGTATCACTACAGAACAGACCATCAACTGCTCATATGCAAATTCAACTTGAAGTTAAAGACAATTAAAACAAGTCCAAGAGAGCCAAAGTATGA
>NW_006921659.1:7623178-7637335 GCF_000298275.1 Orycteropus afer afer
GCCTTCAACGAGATGGATTGACATGGTGGCTGCGATGATGAGCTCAAGTATAGCAGGGATTGTGGGGCTGGAGCGGGATTGGGCAGTGTTTCGTTCTGCTGTGCATGGGGAAACGACTCGATGGCACTTAACAACAACAACAACAACATCACTACAGAAGTAGATTGCCCCATCTTCCTTCCGAGGAGTGGCTACAATAGTAGGCTCAAATATAGTAATGATTGATAGGATGGTGCAGGACTGGGCAGTGTTTCGTTCTGTTGTACTTGGGGTTGCTGTGAGTCAGAAAGGAGCTCTGATGGCGTGGTGCTTAAGGCATTTGACTGCTAACCAGAAGACTAGCAGTTCAAACCCCCCAGCCATGCCTTGGAAGGAAGATTGGGCAATCTACTTCCGTAGTGATACTGCCTTGGAACCCTAAGGAGGGGTCGCTATGAGTCGGATCCAAATCCACGGTAGTGAGTGAGTAAGTGAGTGGGTGGAGCAAAGGGTTAATGTGCTTGGCTGCTAATCAAAAGCTAGTAATTTTAGCCCGCCCACAGGCTTTTAAGAAGACAGGCCTGACCATCTACTTCTGAAAAGTCAGCCATTGAGATCCTGTGGTGCACAGTTCTGCTCTGACCCACAGGGGGCAGCCATGAATCAGAGCTGACTCAATGATAGCCGGTTTTCACTGATTCTAGTAGACTCGGGCTCAAGCAGGCAGCAACATTTTCAATTCTGAATGATGGTTACATAAAGATTTGAAAATAGTAAGTTTCCTGGCAGAAAACCAACCTTAATAAGTGTTTGCAACAGAAAAAGCCAATTAGAAAATTTGATAATGTTTTCTTTCCAAAGAGTAACTTTTAGTTTAACTGCTGAGAAGACATTAAGATTTCATAAGTTTAGTTCTGTGGTGGGAAATTTAAGATTGTGAATGGAAGCACAGTGTGTGAATGGGCACTAAAGCTCTCTTATTAAGGACAACAACTTCTTGGGTTAAAAAAGAACAAAATAAAATAAAACTTTCACACCCAGCTTTATTGAATTGGCATTTAAGCAGAGAATAATTTATGATTTTGTTACTTAGAATCTTCGTACTTGCCTTTCTCAGCAGTGATACTGTGCTGTCAGAAGTGAAAGAGCTGCAGTGTTAACTCCAGACTTATAAAGAACTACAACACTGCCAGTTAATTCAATTGTTCCGTATGTTCCCTTTTCATTTGGTTTACTTTAGAAAACCAGATTGCATTTCTCCCTGGAGGTTAAGTTGGTAGCAAAATGAATAAAGGCAACATTGTTTTTCCTGTAGTAAGTTTCAAAAGAGTCCCATGGCTATTCCTCCAAGCAAATCCAAGCTATGTGAGGCCTGACATTCATACAATTTGGGGGAGTCTTTTTAATAAAAAAGGAAATAAAAATATCTTACTCTTTAAAACCCACAGCAGTCAGCTCTCTCCTAAGGCCCTGGAAGTGGCCCTCAAGCTTAAACTTCATTTGTTTCCCACATATCCACCTCTGACTTTTCCTAATGTTGGTTACCAGATTCTGAGTTGTTCTTCCAGCATTTGAATATGGGTAGCCTGGTATAAAACAACTTAAATATGTTTCTTTTTCTAACAATTCTTACTTTAGAGATAATGTGCATGTAAAATAATAAAATGTGAACCCAAAAGCAAGTGTTTAACTGTTGGCTATGAATTGATGCTGTACTGCCATCTGTTGTCTACCCAAAGAATTATTTGTGCCTTCTACAGTTGACTGCTAACCGGAAGGCTGGTGGTTCAAACACACCAGCCTCTCCTCGGAAGGAAGGTTGGGCAATCTACTTCCATAATGACACAGTCTCAGAAACTCAAGAAGGGGTTGCTATGAGTCGGATCCAACTCCACGGCAGTGAGTTTAGTTTTGGTTTTACTGAGCCTCGGAGTTGTGATTTGAAAGTTGCCCATCTGCCCTGAATTATTTCGTCAAGAGAGCTTAAAACATCAGATAACAGAACACAATGTTTCCTGGCTACTAAGGAAGGGAGGAAACTTCGTAGACACAGCATGAAGAGTAGTTTGCCACAACTGCTAAATGGTAGTAGGCTACCATGTACTGAGCAACCTCTCTCCTGCTAACATTAGATTGCACACACACACACAATCAGGTAACTCTAGACCTGTAAAGGTCCCTAGTGATTACCTGGTGTGTCCCCTCATTTCACAGTTAAAGAAATCTTGGCCCTGAGAAACCCACGTGACTGACAGAGGTGCCTGGTAATTACAGGTGTGCATAGAAGGAAGGTTGGACAATCTACTTCTGTAGTGATACTGCCTCGGAAACCCAAGGAGGGGTCGCTATGAATCGGGTCCGACTCGATGGCAAATAACAACAACAACAACAACATGGAACTGGAGGCCAGGCATCTTGTGTGGAGAGCTCACAAAGAGGCATCTAATGACAGCGTGTGGAAAGAACTATGTAAACCTCCACAACAAATAATTAATCAATACCCTTCGGGAAACAAACGGTTTCTTTTGGCTTTATAAAATGAAATTTTCTTTCAGAAGCAATACTGTCTGAATAAGAGATAAAATATAGCAACAGTATGCACACACAATTCTAGACCAAACCAGCCTGACTATTAGCTTTGTGATCTTGAGCTAGTGACTTAACTTCTCTAAGCCTCAGTTTCCACATCTGCAAAATGGGGGTAATAATAGATTGTCATAAGGATTAAATGAGTTAATTTAACCCCTTAAGGCACATACTAAGTGCTCAATAAGCATCGTCTATTATAATTATGCATATAAATGGCAGTTAACATTTCCCAAACAATAACTTACTAGGCATTATGTAAGGAGCTCTGGTAATGCAATGGTTAAAGTGTTCAGCTGCTAACTGAAAGGTCAGGTGTTCAAACCCACCAGCAACTCAGCAGGAGAAGACACCTGGCAATCTGCTCCCATAAAGATGACAGGCTTGGGAACTCTATGGGACAGTTCTATCCTGTTCTATGGGGTTGCTATACACTCGACAGCATACAACAGGCACGTGGATGGTACTCTGAACCAGTGTATTTGTCAGGATCAAATATGAAATGATACAGAAATGAGAAAGTTAGAGTTGGAAGACACTTTAAAGGTCATCTAGTAATCCAATCATCTTGCTTTACAGAGGAGTTCACTGTGCAAGGTCGACCTGACTCCTAGGTCAGAGACTAATTTCCAATTCTCTGTGGATTAGTTACATATCCCCAAATTCACAGTTGGGTGAGGAAATTAATAAAATTCTCTACGCTTATTTAAGTTTTAAAAATCCAAAACAGCCTCAAGAGTTTTAGCTACATAAAGAATACTACATTTAGGTGAGTACATGTTGTTGTTGTTACGTGCCATCAAGTTAGACCTAACTCATAGCGACCCCTCCTTGGGTTTCCAAGGCAGTATCACTGCGGAAGTAGATTGCCCCATCTTCCTTCCGGGAGTGGCTGGTGGGTTTGAACTGCCAGCCTTCTGGTTAGCAGTCAAGTGCCTTAGGCACTACGCTACCAGAGCTCATAGCTTCAGCAAATTATTAGTAGTATTTATCATAGAAACTCTGCCATCTACTGGTCACACAAGATCATCAAGCCATTCATCCTTTTTGGGAGTGTTTTTATAAAAAGAAACAGTAACATGTCCAGTCTGGTCAGCACCACTCCCTGACTGCCTCCATTTTCTCCAGCACCTTGATATTTTAAAAGGCAGCTGCGTATGATGGAAATATCCAAGTTTCCCTCATATCTGACCATTGGAAAGCTGATCATCTTCTCTCCAGCAAAAGCTGGGGACCTTTGCTCTCATACTTGCATTTTGTGAAATATAGGCTTCGAATGCTACAGCATTTGGGAAATTTAATGAAGCCATATGTCAGGACCAATGATGTGTAATTTTTGGTCACCTGGGACCCTTCCACATGATTAACATACTATGACCTCCATCGGGATAGATCCAGGTTGGGGCTCAACAACATTTGGCTTTATGAGTATTGGTCTCAAAGGAAGGCCAGATCTCATTCCAGGTAAGAACAAGAAAAAGAGACTGAGAACCAAAATAACTCAGGGAGTCACTGCCCAAAGACACAGGAGAATAAAGGGAAGAGGTCTGTGTCTCAGAAAGGGCTGAGGTTTATTAGAAGTCTTGTGTTTCATGCAAGATTGAACATGCTCTCACTTAGAGCAGCTGAGCACTTTTTCCCCCAACTTTTCTCTGTAACATTCAAGTTGGACTAGTTTAGTTTTCAGTTGTCAGATTATAAAGGAAAGCTGCTTTCTGATTGCTGGAATTTTCCTTTTAAAGCTGCTCGAATTTCTATAATCCAATGACAGAGAAGAGAAAATGTAGCTATTCTTTCAGTGGCATAAATAATCCCCAAAGAAAGACTGTCTCATGACCTTACTAAGCTCATCGATAACACGTTTAATAATTCAAGAGAGAATATTTTAAACTGCTATCCTTTGTAACACAAAGCAAAGTGAGTGATGGTTATACTATAATGGAGCAGGCAAGGAGAAGGAAACCAGGCAAAATATAACTATAAACACAAGGGTCAAAAAACCACCCTAACTCACCAGGGGCAACTCTGAGCAGTACTCTATAAGCCCTTCTGTTCCCACATCCCCAGGTGGCATCACACCTGCACACTACAAGATGCAGCCACATAAGAACAAAGACATTTTGTAGGGATGCTGAAAAGAGTGCTAGCTACTCTCTAACTTAATGTCCTCTCATCAGAAGCTAAAGGAGAAGTTTCATTCTTAAGTGTCAAGAAAGGCTTTTCTTTTCCTCACTTGATGTCTTTCAGACAATGTGAACCGTGTACCTGATCATGAACCAATTTAATAATTGTGTATAATTTTATGACAGTATGGTTCTGTGAAGTAATTGTGTTTCTGGTCTTGTCACATTGTTTCCTTTGCTTTTCTGATGTTTACCTGTATTATTAATTGGATGTAAAGTATTATATATAAATGCTTAGGAGGAGTATGTGATGGAGGGGCAGTTATAAATACATAGCTTTCTCCTCACTAGTATGACATGCATCTATGCTGTCCATTCCATTTCACTACCCTAATTCTGAACTTCATTCTCTCTCCACTTTAAAGACAACTCTAGTTTTTCTCTGCTGTCTAGTCTCTCCTTCATCCTCTAACCCATTCTAACTTCAGTACTATATTGGTTCAGTGCTGTTACAGGATAAATGATAAGTTCATAGTCTAGTGTTCAAGTTCTTCCATCTTCTGAATACAGTCTACCTTCTTCAAACATAGCTCCCTTATTCCATATTCTAGGCAACTTTGTTATAATTTACCATCATTGTAATCATTGATGACTCATTCTCTTAGAGAGTAAGCTCCTTAATAGGCTCATGTGTATGAGTCCTTGTGTTTCTGCCGTGGTATGTAACACAACATCTGTCACACCACAGGGTTTACTTGGTGTGTGAGCACACAGCCCATTCTGCGAAGATGGTTTGACTCATGGCTACAGCGGCAGCTTGCAGAGCCTGTTGCTGTTAATGACTGTTTCAAATAATGTCAATATAAAGCTTAGTTCAAAAGCACTTCCTTCTAACCACTATGGTTGCATGCTAGACTGGTCTGTCTGTTGTTGTTTTCCAGAAGTCTATTGTGATGTCACAACTTTGAAGTTGACTTTATAACACCTTTAATATGCATTATCTGCCTCCTTTGCTTATCATTTTCTCACCTTAGCTCACTAGTCCAAAAAGCCTCTGGTGCCAACAACAATTACTAAGAGTGTATGAAACCCTGGGATCCCTGAAGGACCTGACACCAACTTGTCTGCCCTAGTTAGTCCTTCCAGGCACTCAAAGAATTATCTTCATCAATCCTGAGCTTTGATAACACATGCATTGTTGCAAACATTATTACTTCATGCCATTTCTAGAAGCATTAAAGTTTCTACAGAAATTCTGTCAATTGTTCTTTACATACTTTTTTTTTTTTTTTTTTTTAGCATTTATTGTGTTTCCTGTCCTCACAAATGGGAGCTCTGGTAGCGTAGTGTCTAAGGTATTTGACTGCTAACCAGAAGGCTGGCAGTTCAAACCCACCAGCCACTCCTCAGAAGGAAGGTTGGGTGATCTACTTCCATAGTGACACCGCCATGGAAACCCAAGAAGAGGTCGCTATGAGTCAGATCTGACTTGACGGCAGTGGGTTTGGTGTTTAGTTTGGTATCCTCACAAATACCTCCTTTTCTTACAAGTCAGATATTCTCAAATTTCTCGCAGCTACAATTCATGGTTTTAAAAGCTTTGCTCAAAATTCTTACCATATAAACCAAAAATATACAAAACATTGTTGTCAAGTCAATTCAAACACATAGCTACCTTATAGGACAGAGAAGAATTGCCCCATAGCATTTCTAAGGCTGTCAATCTTTATGGAAGCAAACTGCCTCATCTTTCTCCTGCAGCGTGACTAGTAGGTTTGAACTGCTGACCATCTGGTTAGCAGCCAAGCACTTTAACCACTGTATCACCAGGGCTCCTTTGTTACCATATGGCAGTCTGCAAACTTATAAACTTAGAAGTGAAAACTGAGTCTTTAAATGATACTTATAAGACATCTAAAACATTCTCACATTTAAGGTGCTCATAATAAACAGGGTTGTTTTTTTTTATCACAATGTGAAATCAAATAAATTATTTTAAATTTGAAAGTTGGTCTCTATCTTTTTGTAGTTTTTCAAGGTGATTCTTATGGAAGCTAATTTTTATATTAATTTTCTTAACTATCAGTTTCATCATGTTCAACTTACTCAATTCTGAATACCTAGCAGCTGTTTGATAATTAATGTAAAATGATCAATAATTAGTGTATAGTTTCTTGAATCACATCTTCGGATTTCTCATCCACCTGCACCAGGTTGGTAGACTTCACAAGGGACCAGAGTTGCTTAAGTGCCTCCTAGATACGTCCTTTTACAGTTACTAGAAATGACTTTAGTTAGTGTCTTTAGCTGGGTTAATATTACAGAAGAAAATGCTAACTAAAGATCATTGCTAGCAAGAAGTAATAATGCAAAACATACTAGGGTCATATCAGGAACAGAAATTTGCTATCTGAGAACCGTACAGAGACAAAACAATACAAAAATACAAACCAACACTAAGCTAAGCCTAGGATAGACTGATATTTCTCTCCTCTGCTGTGATGAACTGAAATTCTCTGAGTTCATGAAGGCAAGAAGAAGTTAGGACTATGTCCCTACTCTCCATCTAGCATAGGAAAGTTGCCCTTACACACTGCTGATAAACCAAAAAAAGCTACACTGCTGGTAGCAGCTCTCAGTGTCACTTCAAATTTCTTAGCCAAAGAGTCCAGTCCTACTCTAACTTCATTTCTTTCCCTTCCCAAACTCTCTCAGTTTTGATCAGAGAGATTAGTTTGCCCTTCCCTTATATATAGCTTGCTTCATTATTTACATGTCTTTGCTTGAGTTTCCTGTTAGACTAATGTTTTCCTTTCCTCTTTGCAATTTTTAGTGATCAAATTCCATTAAGTCTAATTTCAAAATTCACTTCCTATAAGAATCTATGCTTTTCCATCCCTTACCTATCCAGTTGTTCTATAGAGAATCCTAATTTACAAAAGGGTTGTATTTCAGAGGTTTTTTTAATTTTTTTTTTAAGGCAATTGATTTATTATCCTAGAAATACAATATTATAAACAATGGCTTGATACTCAAGATAAGTCCCTACAAGTCAATTTCACATGACTAAAATATTGTACTATAGAGGTAAAAAAAGAAAAAGAAAAAATAATTAGAAACCATAGAATTGTTTTAATATTGATTAGAAGAAGAAGAAGAAAGTAATAAAACAGTCTAAGAAGTAGTATTTATTTTCCTGAGGTCCAGATTATTGTCTTTTTGGGAAATGGATTATTGAGAAAAATTAGGTTCAATTAGAAAGAGATGATGTTAGAGAAGTTTAGTTAGTTAGAGATTATAAAGGGACTTTTCAGAGTTTTTGTTGTTCTCAAATCTAGATTATTATTATTTCA
Source organism: Orycteropus afer afer (assembly GCF_000298275.1). NCBI lineage: Eukaryota > Metazoa > Chordata > Mammalia > Tubulidentata > Orycteropodidae > Orycteropus > Orycteropus afer. The sequence continues at coordinate 7,631,220 of NW_006921659.1, forward strand.
GATTTCACACTGCAACTCATGGTTATCCTTTCCCTTTACAAATGTGTTATTACTGTTAGAAAGCTATTATTACTAGCTTTCTAAGCCATCAGCTGAGTGATGGATATTCACAGAGGAACGAAAGCAGAAACAAAAAATGTAAAGTATAAAGAAGAGGAAAGGAAGTGAGGGAAAAGGAGAGATTTTCTTTGGGTAAATGACCAAGACTAGAAAGACAAGAGGATCAGAACATAATCAGAATAAGGTGAGGATGTGTTCAGGAGGAAAGGAAATTCCCACATGTACAAATAAGGATAGCAGGGAACAGAAGAAAAGAGGCAGGGCAGCAGGTGGTCCTTCTCTGAGGGAAAAATCACTGTCCTGGTGGTGCAGTGCCTAAGACATGTGACTGCTAACCAGAAGGTTTATGGTTCAAACTTGCCAGCCACTCCACAAAGGAAGACTGGGCAAGCTACTTCCATAAAGATTTACTGCCTGGGAAACCCAAAATGGGTCGCTATGAGTTGGAACTGACTCGATGGCAATGAATTTGGTTGTTTGTTTCCCCCACACACACACACACACACACACTTCCCCAGGTAAGGTTGCCATCAGCAGTGGACAGGCTCAGGAGTACAGGTCCTTGTACATTCATTATACATAAAGGACTAACCCCTACCCCCCACCAAAATAAAAAAAACAACTCACTGCCGTGGAGTCGGTTCCGACTCATAGCGACTCCTCTTTGGGTTTCCAAGGTGGTATCTCTATGGAAATAGACTGCTCATTCTTTCTTCTGAGGAGTGGTGGGTAGGATTGAACCACCAGCCTTCTAGTTAGCAGTCAAATGCCTTAGGCACTATGCCACCACAGGACTAAAGGATGTGCAAAATGCACATGAGTGACAGAAAGTGGTTCTGAACTAGGTTCAGCACCTTGGAATACCATTTTTTGTAGGTCAAAACCAGTCAAACATGGCGATTTCATATGATTCAATGTAGTATTATTTTGTAACTGTTCATATTAGGTTTTTGTGAACACATGTCCTTTCCTCAATTCAATTATAGGCTTTTGAGAGTTAAGAACCACATCATCTCCTATCCCTGTAACTTGTAGTAAGTGAGTATGAAATCCCCACCCCTGGTCAGGGAATGATATCAAATAAGTTTTTTTCTGGTGGAATTGGTTGAATGAGAAGCAAGGCTTCCAGTACTAAATGCTGAGTCACTAGACCACAAAGTATTCTGTCTCAAGAAAATATTTATTTTGTTCAACAGGATTTTAAATTGGGGAGTGTTATCTCTCATCAGGTAGAATGAGGACTTGTGAGTCAACAAGCTCTAAGTACCCAGGAGATCTTTATTTCTGCACTGTAGACGAAGCTGGCACTTGCGCAATATTTGGCTGTGAAAATCAAGCACAGTCTAACAGAAAGAAAGAACAACTGTATTCATTTTCTTCACTTAAAAATGTTTTCATATTGCTATGATAATAAAAATTTTTAAATAGTACCAATAACTCAAAGGAGAAATATAATGGTACTAGATTTATAAACAGGAAAATGGTAGGACACATGAAAATGCTTCTGAACAAATGAAATGAAATTAAAAAATAAACCAAAAAGAAAAAATTCAAACCCCACAGGGTCTCCAAGGCTGTAAATCTTCATGGAAGCAGACTGCCACATCTTTGTGCCACAGAACAGCTTGCAGGTTCGAGCTGCCTATCTTTTGGCTAGCAGACAAGGGCTTTAACCACTGTGCTACCACGATCCTTGAAGAGACTATTATGATTCTATTTACCAAAAAACAAACTCACTGCCATCAAGTTAATTCTGACTCACAGTGACACTATAGGGCATAATCTTTATGGAAGTGGACTGCCTCATCTTTCTTCTGCAGAGTGCCTGGTGGGTTCAGTCCACTAAACTTTGGTTAGCAAGCAAATGCTTTAACCACTGCACCACCAGAACTCCTTTTCCCTCTATTTAGGAAATATTTGAAATGAAGTATATTTTTCTTATTGCCAAGTTACCACAATTACAACTCATGTATAGACTTAAAATATCAGAAAATTAATTTATATAATTTATATACCAGAGCTCCTGTAATATATACTTTAAAACGGGAACTCTAGTGGCATAGTGCCTAAGGCACTTGACTGCTAACCAGAAGGCTGGCGGTTCAAACCCATCAGCCACTCCTTGGAAGGAAGAATGGGCAGTCTACTTCCGTAGTGATGCCGCCTCAGAAACCCAAGGAGGGGTCGCTATGAGTCAGGTCCGACTCAACAGCAGTGGTTGTGTTTTTTGCGTATATTTTAAAACATATGGATTTACTATTTATCTGGTTAAAGGACTAGCCATAGGCAAAGAGATGGAATCTGATATTGGCCTCTTCTCCTATCTTTTCTCCTTCCTTCCCTTACTCTCACCTGCTAACCTAATTGCCCGAATGGTGACCCATGTGTGCCAGAATAGAACTGTCCTCCACGGGGTTTTCAATGGCTGAGTTTTCAGAAGTGGATCACCAGGACTTTCTTCTGAGCACTTCTGGATGGACTTGAATTTCCAACGTTTTGGTTGACAGCTGCATGCTAGCCACTTACACCACGCAGGGGCTCCTTCCCACCCTCAGCCCTCTGCCTTCTCTCCCTTTGCCTCTACACTATGGGTCCCAGCTTTTCTTGTGGTTCCTTATCAACCGTTAAACAGGAAGGGAGCGCTACTAAAATTAAGTAACATTAATTAATTAGCATTAGTCACATACTGCCTTACTCCTCTGAGGTGGATGTGATTTTAAAAGAAGACTTCAGGGAGAGGGCAAAGTTTAATGCAAAGATATGAAATAATGGGAATTTCTGGCATCAGCACCAATTCAGAGGAGGAGATATTTCTAAGGAAGTGGCCTTCCTCATATTGCAGGAAGTTCGGCACGTGCCTGCCTTTTCTGCAGAGCACTTTGCTCAGCCCTGAAAGAGAAGAAAGAGAAAGAAGAGATGCTGCACTTTGTCATCTTGGACACTCCCAAACCCCAAAAGTCCTAAGATGTAAAATGATGCTTTGTTGTTGTTGTTGTTGTTGTAAAATGTTGCTTTAGGTAATAAGAAACCCTGAAACAAAATCAAGAACAATAAGAGTAATGCGAAGCAATCTCTGAGTTAAAGAGAACTATATATCTCTATACTGCCTATTCCTTCAAATCCTAACAAAGTTACACCATACATCACAGCTAACTCGTGGTTGTTGAAAGAATTAAAAGTAAAAAGACCAAATCATATACATTTAGAAGAAAATACAGGATGGGAAATGACTTCCTAAGATTAAAAGCAATGGGCGAATAATATGATGCAATAATATGATCCAAAATTTTAAATTTCCATACATTAAAAAAAAATTAAAGGCAACAAAAAGAAAATAGTTTCAACAAAAATACCCAACAATTGGTTAAGAGGCATACTGAAGAAAGAGGCCATGAAATATAAAAAGAAAAATGCTAGCAAGATCAGTAAAATGGGCAAGGGAGATGAACAATTTTCAAAACAGGAAATAAGGGTTCATGAAAATATTTTTCCCAATCTTATTAGTAATCAAAATATGCAAATTAAAGTAACAGTAGTACAATTTAAAAATTTATATTGTTCAGTATTATGTTAATATACCTACATATACTCTGTAATTCTAATTCTAGGAAATGATTCTAAAGAAATAAAGAGCCATTTAAAGATTTATTTACAAAGAAGTTCATGGTGCTGTTATTTATAATAACAAAAGTTGCAAACAACTCAACCTACTCAGTTAATGATTAAAGATGGGTCATCCCATTATGGAATTTCATCTTGCCTTTAAATCATAGGGGTAAAGCATGTGGTAAAAGATGGTATTTGGTAAAAAAATGGTATGTTGAAAAGTAGAATAAAAAATTGTATGCCAATTATGTTAAATGTCCAAAAACATACTAAAAAGAAATGCAGGCTTCCCTCTCTATCCAAAAGTAACCTTTTGTAAGCAAAAAAGGTAAAAAGCAAAGAATTACCATTAATTTATTGGAAACAATTTTTGCATGTTACCAGACCCAAAATTTAACTTACCAAATCATACCAAATAACAGATAAAACCTAAAATAACACTAATACATTGTAAAAGGAGGAATAATATAATAAATATCATTATAAACAGAAGCCTACATACCCACTGCCATCGAGTTGGATCTGAGTCATAGTGACTCCTCCTTGGGTTTCTGAGGCAGTATCACTACAGAATTAGATTGCCCAACCTTTCTTCCAAGGAGTGACTGGTGGGTTTGAACCGCCAGCCTTCTGGTTAGCAGTCAAATGCCTTAAGCACTACGCTACCAGAGCTCCACAAGCCTATATAAATAGAAATAATTTATGTACAGTGTAGAGGAGCTTGGCAACACAGTGTTCGGGTGTGTGTTGCCGCTTTAATAGCCCACTGCAAAACAAACACTGAATGCTAGTTTTGCTTTTTGCCTTTTTTTTGTAAAAGTGAAAATCCTTGGATTTCTTTCAGTTATGAAAACAAGTACTAATGTAAGTCTTTCATAAAAGCAAAGTAGTGTAAAGTGAACTTTCAAAAAGTGAGGCATATCTGTATCCTAAAATGTTAGCAATGCTGATCTCTGGCTAGCTGGATTATGAGTGATTTATAGACTCTTCTATTTTTTTTTTTTTCCACAATTGGCATGCATTCTCTTATAACAAGAAAAATACTGAATAAAAAAGTTCTAAAACTCATTAATAGGCTCCTCAGGGACATCTAAATAAGGATTTCTGAGTGGCAGGGAAAGCTTGATGATTCTGGTAAACAAAATTAGATTTTCCCTTGCAGTGGAAGCTATTTCCATAACTTTCTTACATTCTTTTCCTTTTTTTCTTTTTAAAACTTTTTATTGTGATTTGGATGAACATCTATAGAGCAAGTTGGCTTTCCAGTCAACAGTTCACACACATTTTGTTTCGTGACGTCGATTGCAATCCCAGCAGTTAACAACCCTCCTCCATGTGGTTACCACTTCCCTTTGACCTTCTTTTCTATTCATTCCACCTTCTGAGCTTTATCCCTCGGCAAATGCTGCCCTTTTGAACTCTATGATTGATTGATCTAAGTAGTGTTTACCTCTGGCGTTATGGTTAACCTCATGTTGTTGTTGTTGTTGTTTGTTATGTGCCGTGGAGTTGGGCCCCGTCCTTGGGTTTCCAAGGAAGTATCACTACGGAAGTAGATTGCCCCATCTTCCTTCTGAGGAGTGGCTGGCGGGTTTGAACCACCAGCCTTCTGGTTAGCACTCAAGTGTCTTAGGCACTATGCTATCAGAGCTCCTATGGTTAACCTCATAGGTCTATCTAATGTTTGGCTGAAAGCTGAGCCACTGGAGTGAGTTTAGTTCCAGGCCCAAAGAGTGGCTAAAGGCCATAGTCTCAGGGGTTCCATCAGTTTCTATCAGACCAGTAAATCTGGTCTTTTTTTTTCTTTTATGATTTTGAGTTTTGTTCCATATTTTTTCCCCACTCTATTCAGGATCTCTGATTTTGATCCTTTTCAGAGTGGTTGGCAGCGGTAGTCAAGCACCATCTAGTTATTCTGGATTCAGGGTTGTGGAGGCTAAAGGATGGAATAGACTTTTTTTTTTTTAACATAATCTAATAAAGTGTCAATGCACCTGCCAGTCTCAATTTCTTTGGCCGATAATTCTCAACCTGGGTTTCGGAATTCCCCAGGATATTGTCAGTTATCTTATGAGAATGTTACAAATATTTCCCTTGATAGTTTCTAAGACACCATTTGTTTTAAAAATTTCTAAGGAAAAGAAAAAAAAAATTTGTTGGAAACTTTACTTCTGTTTTGACATTTGTCAAAGAATTAAAAGACAAACAATGAAAGTTAATTTCACCCAAATCTCACCAAAACAATAATATTTTTAAAGAAAAGGTAATTTTGTAGTAGTGGCAGCTAGACTGAGGCAAGGGCAAGAGGGCATAAAAGTTGAGAGAATGGAGAGGCGGGGCAAGATGGCAAACTAGGCAGAAGGATTGCACAGACCCTCTTCAACAAAGAAAAGGGAAACCAATTAACACAGACACAGAAGATAATCTTGGACCCCTGAACCTTGAAGGAA
>NW_006921659.1:7646070-7658376 GCF_000298275.1 Orycteropus afer afer
TGACATGAGACAAAGTATATGTGAACTGCTGTATGAAAAGTGAATTTACTCTGTAAATCTTCACCCAAATCCTAATAAAAAAAAAAAAAAGAAAAAAAAAAAGTTGAGAGAATGACTTTGTGTGTGTAATTTGAAATCACCGATTCTATTTCAACAGGAGAAAGGGAGAAAATAACAAAAGGGCATGTCTCTCTACTCACTGTTTCATTTTTCAGTGCTCTGTACCTTTTCATTTCTCCTGTATCTCCTTTTGTGGAGCTCTGGTGGTGCAGTGCCTAAGGCATTTGACTGCTAACTCAAAGGCTGATGGTTCAAACACACCAGTTGTTCCATGGAAGGAAGATGAGGCAATCTACTTCCATAAAGATTTACCACCTTGGAAACCCAATGGGGGTCGCTATGAGTCAGAATCTACTCAATGGCAATGGGTTTAGTTTACTGGTTGGTAGTGCAGTAGTTAAATCCAAAAGGTTAGCAGATCGAATTAACCAGTCATTCTTCAGGAGAAAGATGTGGCAGTTTGCTTCTGTAAAGATTATACCCTAGGAAACTCTATGGGGCAGTTCTACTCTATCCTATAGGGGTGTTGGGGGTTGGAATCAACTCAACAGCATACAAAAATGATATAGCTCCTTTTTGTTACCCACACAAACTTTATAGAGCAAATCTACAATGCCATGAAATGAAACCAGAAGAGATTTACAAGTAAATCTTTCTTCTTTTGCACTGATTCTGGATAAAATCTTTTGATTTGTATTCTACACTTGTCTTTTAGATCAGATATTGGCAAAATATGACCCCTAGGCCAAATTTAGCCCACCACCTGTTTTAGTAAACAAAATTTTTTTTGGAACACAGCCATACAATAATTGAAACATAAAATATGTAGGGCTGCTTTGGCATTACTATGGCAGCACTGAATAGTTATAACAGAGACAGTATGTCCATGGAAAAAATATTTACTATCTGACTGTTTATAAAAAACTTTGACAATACCTGTTTTAGAATATAAACCCCTACAAGCTTGCTTATAGGTCTTATTTTTGCACTGTTATAACCTTTATACAAGAGGAATAAGCACTCTTAAAACTCCAAAAAGTACTATCAGATATTACAAGACAGCATAAGCTTAAGTTTACTCATATATGGATGAATTCAAAGACAGGACAATTTTTGCCCAGAAAGAATCCTAAGTACAGATCAAAGTCTGAATAATTCTTCTATTTACTTGAAAGAGAGAGACTATTAGTATAAGAATAGAAAATAGTATCGGATTGTTTCTGTGAAGTACAGAATATTTTACAGAGAACATGTAAAGTTCAGGAGTTTAATGGAAAAGCATCAAGGGTTAAATTAGAGGCCAAGCTGAGAAGGGCTGATGTGCACCTGATAGGCCTCACTATCCAAATTTCACCAGAGCATTTCATGTTTTTACCTGTACAGCATCACCAGAATTAACTTCCATGTTTGAATTACTGAACTGCACCCTTGGACCTCAATTATTCAAGCCTTCTGATAACCTAGAGATTACCTCTAGCATATACTTAACTTCCTGGAGGTTGGGTATTCGGTATCTTTCATTTTTGCACCAACAATAATACAGCGAATCTATACAGAGGGACTTGAGGAAGGAAGGAGAGAGGAAGAGCTGGAGGTAAAGAAGAAGCTTGGAGTACAGTGTTCTCATTGTTTGCTGCCCTCAAGTTGGCCCCCAATTCATGGTAACCCAAGCACAATGGGATTGGACTGTTGCAAATCACAGGGTGTTCACTGTCTAATTTTCCAAAGTAGATCACCAAGTTTCCCTAGTCTTAGCCTGGAAGGCCCACTGAAACCTGTTCAGCATCATAGCAACACGCAAGCCTCCACCGACAGATGGGTGGTTGCTGTGTACGAGATGCTTTGGCTGAGAGCCGAACCCAGGTCTCCTTCATGGAAGGCAAGGATTCTACCACTGAACCACCACTGCCTTCTTGAAGCATAATACTGTTTTCCAATTTTCTTCAAACTAGAAAATCTACCGTATTACAAAGTGTTTTAAACAAAATGTTATCATTTATTTCTATAGCCTCTTTCTACTTAAAATTTCAAAGTGGGCAAATCCATGAAGGAGACAATAATGAAAGTACAAAGAAGGGAGTAAAATACCCTCTGAATTAATGGTGAGTCATCTCCTAAAGAACTTAGCTTATGAGACAGAATTAAGAGACTATGTTTATTTGAATATTTCATTCTCAAAGAGAAGAGACAAGAGGCATATAGAAGACGGCAATGATTTTGCCAGGCTGAAGTTAATATTCTGGTTCATGAAGTACATATTGGCATTTATAGCAATTACATATAAAAGAGAGCCCTACCCATAAGCACCTATAATCTAATCTAATGCCTAGGCAAACAATGCAAAGAAACTTCTCCAAGTCACTGGCACTGTGGGTGGCAAAATTATCATATCGTTTGCACCCACTGACAACATCTGGCTCAATGAGGCCTGAGTGGACCCATACCAGCTCTTGACCCTGATAGAATTCCCAGGGACTCAAGCACAGGAGTCCCAAAGGACTCTGTGTGGTATGTGCTCTAGGGGATAGTAACATTTCAGGTGAGTCTGGACACTTTCACCAAACAAGACTGAAGACAAAATATTTTAAATGCTCAACAACAAAGATACAGCAAACCACAAAACAGTGTGGGCAGTTCGTATACAGCTTTCCCTCTCCATGGTGTAATTCCACCCCGTATACACACTGGTAGAAAGGGTTGTTGTTGTTGTTGTTATGTGCCGTCGAGTCGTACCTGACTCATAGCGACCCCTCCTTGGGTTTCCGAGGCAGTATCACTACGGAAGTAGATTGCCCCATCTTCCTTCCGAGGAGTGGCTGGTGGGTTTGAACCACCAGCCTTCTGGTTAGCAGTCAAGTGCCTTAGGTGAATAAAATAGAATCCAATGCCATTTTTCAAGTTGTGTTTGTTTAGGAGCTCTGGTGGTGTGGTGCCTAAGGCATCCGACTGCTAACCAGAAGGCTGGAGGTTCAAACCCAATAGCCACTCCTCGGAAGGAAGGTTGGGCAATCTACTTCTGTAGTGATACCACCTAGGAAACCCAAGGAGGGGTCGTTATGAGTCAGGTCTGACTCGCTGGCAGTGAGTTTGGTTTGGTTTGGTTTGGTATTTGTTTCCAGAACAGGTCATTTGTTTGTCCATCTGGGTCTATAATCCCATCATCTGAGAGTCCATCTCAGATATGATTTCTATAATAGTTTGGAATCAGAATATTTAGTTTAGAAAGACTTGAGTGAAGAAAGTCTCTGAGTTGAATGAAAGATTAAACTGTCCATCTTAGAATATATTTACATAATACTTAGGAAAGTTGTTGTTTATTTTGTCAGAGGTTTATTACAAAGTGGGGTTTATGAAACTATACAATAGAACTAGACAAATACATTTTTAGGAGGCTGTGGACTTAGCCTCCAAATATGGCCCCTAACAGTTCTGCCTCTCCTAAACTGCCTGCTGCTCCTCAACTCAAGCCCCTCTCTTGGGCTGTCTTGTAAGAAGTACAGCTACCTTGCTGGAGAGGCCACATGGAGAGACCACAAGCAGAGGACATGTGGAAAGGGACAGGCCATGAGACTGTAGGAAGAACCTTGGAACCAGACAGAATTCAACCGACAGTAAGACCTGAGGCCCAGAAAATAACCCCAGTAGTGCCTAAGGCACTTGACTCCTAACCAGAAGGCTGGCGGTTCAAACCCACCAGCCACTCAACAGAAGGAAGATGGGGCAATCTACTTCCATAGTGATACTGCCTTGGAAACCCAAGGAGGGGTCGCTATGAGTCGGGTCCAACTCTACGACACATAACAACAACAGAACTGTTCCAGCTGGCTTCCAGCTGTTCAAGCCACTCCAGCTGAGTCAGCAGTCATGTGACTCAAGAAGCATCTTAGACGTTCCAGCCTCAGCAGACATCATGTGGAGCCAAGTTCACCCTACATGTCCTGTTCAAATTATATGCACAGAATCATTAATACAAAAACCAAACTCACTGTCGTCAAGTTGGTTCCAACTCATAGCGACCCCTCCTTGGGTTTCCAAGGCGGTATCACTACGGAAGTATATTGCCCAACCTTCCTTCCAAAGAGTGGCTGGTGGGTGTGAACCGCCAGCCTTCTGGTTAGCAGTCAAATGCCTTAGGCACTACGCTACCAGAGCACAGAACCATTAGGAGCGATAAAATGATTGTTATAAGTCACCAAATTTTGGGGTAGATATTATGCAGCAATACATTACTGAAACAGTCTAAAATCACACAGCCTTTGCTAAAAATCTAGTTGTTTTAAAACGTCATGCTTGGTCATTTCTCCTGGAAATCACCCACAGAAAATGCAGTTGCTCTAAGAATTTACTAGATGGAAACTGGATTCTGAATAGATATTTTTTAGAAGAAAGAATTGAGAAAGAAAGATTGAGGGATTTTTTTTTAAATAGTACATATTTCCTAGTTGTTCTTTTCTTATTTACAAATATATAGGGAAGAAGTTCTTGTTAGGTGACGTCTAATCAATTCTGAACTATAGCAACCCATGCAAAAGAGTAGAACTGCCCCATAGGCTTTTCTTGGCTGTAATCTTTATGGAAGCAGATTATCAGGTCTTTCCCACACACTGCTCCTAGGTGGGTTCAAACCACTAATCTTTTGGTTAGCAGCCAAGTGCTTAATCATTGTGCCACCAGGGCTCCTTAAGGAAGTAGGGGAGAACAGATAAAGAATCAACTCAGTAGTATTAAGCATCTAAGATAATTCTAGTGCAATAGTTATAACTACCCTTTATAGAAAGATTACTCCCAAGAATGGTACTATATGCTTTACTTCCATTATCTTATTCAATCCTCACAACAAACCTGTGAGATAGGTAGTATTACCTGCATTTTATACAGATAAGGAAACTGAGGACCAAAGAGATTAGATTGCCTAAAGTTACACAGCTAGTAAGTTAAACTCAATCAGCCAGACATGAAAGCCATTTTTATTGCACGATACAGCTTCTACCTTTAATAATAAAATAGTTTCATTATTAGTTTACTTTTATGTTCAGAGAGGAATATATCCCAAAGTAATAAAAGCAAAAAATAAAAGCCATATTTTGGTCCTAAGTAAGAGACTCAAAGCATTTTTTTATGCAATTAGACACCCCTTTGCATTGCTGTTAGGTGCTGTTGAGTGGGCTCTGACTCATACTGACTTTATGTAAACAGAACTAAACACTTCCAGGTCCTGTGCCAACCTCACAATCCTTGCTATGCTTGAGCCCATTGTTGCTGCCACTATATTAATCGATCTCATTGAGGGCCTTTTTCACTGAATTTCCACTTTACAAAGCATGATACCCTTCTCCAGGGAAGATCTCTGCTGACAACATGACCAAAGTAGGTGATATGAAGTCCAGCCATAATCGCTTCTAAGGAGTATTCCAGCTGCACTTCTTCCAAGGCAGATTTGTTCATTCTTTTAGCAGTCCATTGTATTTTCAGTATTTTTCACCAACACCACAATTCAAGGCATCAACCCTGCTTTGGTCCTCTTTATTCACTGTCTAGCTTTCACATGCATATGAGGCGATTGAAAATACCATGGGTTGGGTTGTTGTTGTTGTTATTATTTGCCATAGAGTTGCACCTGACTCATGGTGACTCATCTTTGGGCTTCTGAGGCAGTATCACTATGGAAGTATATTGCCCAACTTTCCTTCCAAGGAGTGGCTGCTGAGTTTGAACTGCCAGCCTTCTGGTTAGCAGTCAAGTGCCTTAGGTACTACACTACCAGAGCGCCTTGGATTGGGTTAGGTGCACCTTAGTCTTCAAAATGACATCTTTGCTCCTTAACACTTTATTTATTTAAAGAGTATGTTTTACATTCAATGTTCTGTGTACATTTAGTTTCACTCCCCATGTACCATGCCCAACCCTAACCTAGTCTCCTCCCCTCCATGCCCAGTAACCCTCGACCGGTGCCCCTCATAGTTAGGCACTCCTGTTTGTCCTGCATTTCCTCTGTGTGCATGTTGCCCTTCTGGTGCCCCGTGATCCATTGCTCAAAGGGATGCATTTCCATAGAGTGTGTGGGTGAGTCACCCTGGGATGAATGGTCTGCATGTACATCTTGTTTACTATTGGGCTGAGAGCCAGCCCTTGGGAGTGAACTTTATTCCAGGTCCAGAATGTATCCCAGGACCATAATATTGGGGGTCTCACCAGACTCCATCTGACTAGTAATTCTGGTCATTATTTAGTTTTTGGATTTTGTTCCACGTTTTTCCTCCCACTCTATTCAGGATCTCCAGATTTGATCCTTTCCTTAGTGATTGGCATTTGTAGCCAGACACCATCTAGTTCTTCTGGTCTCGAGGGCAATCGTGTCTAGGGCTGATTGCTTCCAAATGCCCTTGTTTTTTGTTTGTTTGTTTTTGCACTCTTCTTCACTTCGGGTGATAGAAGACCATTAGCTGCATCTTAGATGACCACTTGAAAGCTTTTAAGACCCCAGTCACTATTCACCAATGTAGGATGAGGAATAAGGTTTTTATGTATTTTGTTGTGCCAATTGAGTCGGGTGTCCCCCAGTACCATGGTCCTAAGATGGTAGATCCATTGGCTTTCTCTCCCACAGTGTCTGGGTGTCTGTGAGGGATTACTCTATGTCTGTCTTCTGTTGTTTCTGTAAGGATTGCAGGCATTTTGTATCACTGGTATCTGTGCAAGATTAGCATCAGCTGAGTCTATCCTTGGTCTAGAGTATACTCCTGTTCACTGACTCCCATCTAATCCTCTCAGGTGTTTATGTATTTATCTGTAGCCTGGCGTTTGGTGTTAATGGTAATGCAGTATTGTGGGCACACTGGTTGTATTAGCATCTGTCATCTGTCTCCTATGTGCACAATTCTGTGTCCTTCCTTTTCCTGTTATCATGGTGGTCACAGACTCTTTCCATATACCTCTCCCCTTACCCACGTCAGTGTGTGGGCCCCAACTAGCCCAGAATTAATCCCTCCTCTTCCCTCCCCACCCCAGTAACCTACAAAGTGAGTTTCCTTTTCCAAGCAAACCCTTCTTTGTCTTTTTGCAGTAATGGGCTCATACAATATTTGACCTTCTATACTTTCACTCAGCATAATGTCCTCCAGGCTCATCTATGTTATGAGATGATTTGCGTATCCCTTATTGTTCTTTAATGTGACATAGTATTACATTGTGTGCATGTACCATAATTTGGTTATCCATTCTTCCATTGATGGGCATTTAGGTTGTTTCCATCTCTTTGCTATAGTGAATTGTGCTGCGATGAACATAGGTGTACATAGATGAACATAGTCTGTCCATGAGCTGTCTCTCACCTCTTTAGGATATATTCCTAGTAATGGAATTGCTGGGTCAAATGGTATTTCTATTTTAAGTTTTTTAAGAAAATGTCATACCATATGCCACAATGGTTGTACCATTTTATAATCCCACCAGCAGTACACAAGAGTTCCAATATCTCTACAACCTCGCCAGCATTTGATATTTTCTGTCCTGTTGAACTTTGCTATTATTGCTGGGGTGAGATGATATTTCATCATTGTTTAGATTTGCATCTAACAACTAATAATTGCAAGCAATTTCTCATGTGTTTGTTGGCTGCCTGTATATCATCTTTGGTGAAGTGTTTGTTCAAGTTTTTTGCCTATTTATGAATTGGGTTGTTTGTCTTTTTGGTGTTGAGGTGTTGAAATTTTCTATAGATTTTGGAGATAAGTCCTTTATCAGATATGTCATAGGCAATTATTTTCTCCCAATCTTTAGGTTCTCTTTTTACCCTTTTGATGAAGTCTTTCGACGCACATAAGAATTTAATTTTTAAAAGGTCCTAGTCATCTATCTTCTCTTCTAACTCCTGTGCATTCTGGTCTATTTATGCTTGATATTCTATTCATGCCATAAATTAGGGTCCCCAGAGTTGCCCCTATTTTATCTTTGATGAATTTTATAGTTTTGGGTTTTATATTTAACTCTTTGATCCAGCTTGAGTTTGTTTTTGTGTATGGGGTGAGGTATGAGTCTTGTTTCATTTTTCTACAGGTGGATATCCAGTTTTGCCAGCACCATTTGTTAAAGAGGCTGTCTCTTCCCCATTTAATGGATTTTAGACCTTTGTCAAAGATCATCTGTCCATAGATGGATAGGTCTATATCTGGACTTTCGATTTGGTTCCATTGGTCTACCTGTCCATCATTGTACAAATACCATGCTGTTTTGACTACTGTGGCTGTATAGTAGGTTTTAAGATCTGGGAGTGTGAGACCTCTCACTTTGTTCTTCTTCTTCAGAAGTGCTCTGCTTATCCAAGGTCTCTTTCCTTTTCATAAGAAGTTAGTAATGGTTTTTCCATGTCCTTAAAAAATTTTGTTGGTATCTGAATCAGGATTCCATTAAATATGTAGATTGCTTTAGTTAGTGTGGTACTTAAATTTGTATGTCAACTTGGCTGGGCCTGGTTGAGTGGCTGGGCAGCTGGGGGTAGTTTAGTTTTTCCCCATGATGAGACTGGCAATCAACTCCATGGTGGGATCTACCACAAGCAGCTGAGTAGCTAGCTGCCTTTGGGATGTGGTCTGCTTCCTGTATATAAGGAGAAGCCTTGGGGATAATCTCTAGCATATGGCACGCTTGGACCCTGCATATAGCTGTGTCATTGTTCAGCAGCCTGCCATGCTCTGCTGACCTTGGGACTTACAATGGACTTGAATTAATGGCCTGCCATGTGGTTTGGTAATGTCAGGACTGTGCCATTTTATTTGTTGACCTTAGGCTTTTCAGCCTCAGCAGCCAGTAGCCGTCTGAGTGAAAAGATGCCTCTAGCTTCATTGGGCTGGGAACAAGATGCAGAGCTGAAGTCCAAGGTCGAGGGGCTTTCACACAGCCCTAGAGTCTGGCACTTTGAACTTGGACTTAAAGCCTCCAAACTATGACAGAAAAAACTCCTGTTTGTTAAGGCCATCCCATTTGTGGTATACTCCTGTTAGAGTGACACTGGGTAACCAAAACAGGTAGTATTGACATTTTCACAATATTCAGTCTACCTATCCATGAACAAGGTAGGTTCTTTCATTTATGTAGCACCCTTCTTGTCTCTTGTAGTGTTTTATAGTTTTGTTTGTATAGGTCTTTTGTGTCTCTGGTAAGTTTTATTCCTAGATATTTTATCTTTTTAGTAGCTATTGTAAATGGTATTGTTTCCCTTATTTCTTTATCAGAGGACTCTTTGTTGGTGTAGAGGAATCCAACTGATTTTTGTATGTTGACCTTGTATCCTGCCACTTTGCTGAACTTCTCTATTTTCCAGTAATTTTTTTGTTGAGTCTCTTGGGTTTTCTATGTACAGGATCATATTGTCCGCAAATAGTTTTATTTCCTCTTTGCCAATCTGTATGGTTTTATTTCTCTTTCTTGCCTTATTGCCCTGGTCAGCACTTCCAATACAATGTTAAATAGAAGTGGTGATAGAGGGCATCCCTGTCTGGTTCCCATTCATAAGGGAAATGCCTTGAGTCTTTCTCCATTAATAATGATGTTGGCTGTTGGCTTTGCATATATGCCTTCTATTATGTTGAGGAATTTCCCTTCTATCTCTATTTGCTGAGAGCTGTGAACAGGAATGGGTGTTGGATTTTATCAAATGCTTTTTCTGCATCAATTGAAATAATCATTTGGTTATTTTCTTTTGTTTTGTTTATATGGTGGATTACACTGATTGTTTTTCTGATGTTGAACCACCCTTACATACCTGGTATGAATCCCACTTGGTCAGGATGTATTATTTTTTTTATATGTTGTTGGATTCTGTTGGCTAAGATTTTGTTGAAGATTTTTGTATCTATGTTCATAAGGGATATCTGTCTGTAGTTTTCCTTTTTAGTAATGTCATTCCCTGGTTTTAGTATTTAGTATTGCTTCATAAAACGAGTTTGGGAGTATTCCATCTTTTTCTACGTTCTGAAATAGCTTGAGTAGTATAGGTGTCAACTCTTCTCTGAATATTTGATAAAATTCTCCAGTGAAGCCATCAGGGCCAGGATTTTTCTTTGTTGGGAGTTTTTTTTTTTTTTTTTATGACCTGTTCAATTCCTTCTTTTGTTATAAGTCTGTTATAAGTTCTTTTGTTATAAAGAGAATTACTTGAAAAGTGTCTGGGAGCAAGCCTTATCAAAGTTTGCCAGACCACTTAAAAGGTTTTTGTTTAACAAGCTGTTTTGGGGAAATGAAGTCCCAGTACCAAGATAAATTTTCACAAATCCCTGAGGCATCTATTTAAAGCTGTTTAAACATCAGCTGCTGATGTTTTATATCCCACCTGAAGGATACATGAGTATGATTGAAAGCCTCTGTAATTAGTCCCTGAAATCAATCACTGTAATCTGCTATACTCAATTATCCAATAGAAAGCCACTCCCCACCCTAACCCATCCTCCTTATGACTCAACCAAAGATTAACCAATCATATGACAGATTATAATTTCTTTGTTCCCTGGACTAAATAGGTCTTTCTTAGAAGTTTTTTAAGTTGGAGTCAGTAGTTCTCACTTATGTGGGCTTGTACCTCCCTGCATCCAGATGTATTTTTCACTTTTTTTCTGAATAAATCCTCTTAATCTCATTTTAGTGACTGATTGGGTTTTTTTTTTTTTTTTCACTACAATGCCCAGTACAAAAAAAGAAAATGAGTAAGTCATTAAAAAATAACTCCCAATAATAATAATAATAATAACTCTTGGCTCAGATGTCTTCAATGGTAAATTCTACCACATATTCAGAGAAGAACTGACACCAATTCCACTTAAAATATTCTAGAATGTAGTAAAAAATGTAATATTTCTGAACTCAATCTATGAAGCAAGCATAATCCTGATACCAAAACCAGGCAAAGAAACCAAAAAAAAGAAAATTATATACCAATATCCCTCATGAACATAGATGCAAAAATTCTCAACAAATCTCTAAACAATAGAATCCAACAATATATATAAAAAAAAAAATACATCATGATCACATGGGACTCATAGCACTTATGCAAGGATGGTTCGACATAAGAAAAACAATCAACCGTCAATGTAATCCACTACATAAATAAGGCAAAGGAAAAGAATCACATGATTATATTCACTGATGCATAAAAGGCACTTGACAAAATTCAACATCTATTCAAAATAGGAATATAAAGTAAATTCCTCAACATAATTAAGGGCATATGCACAAAAGCAATGATGCCCATTATTCTCAATGGAGAGAGACTAAAAACATTGCCCTTGTGAAAGGGAACCAGAAGGATGCACTTTATCATCACTCCAATTCAATCTAGTATTGGAAGTCTTAGAGCAATAAGGCAAGGGGTGGGGGGGGAGCTCCAAACTGACAAAGAAAAAGGAAAAGGAAAAACTATCTCTATTTAGAGATGATATGTTCCTATACATAGAAAATCCCAGAGACTGAACAAGAAAACTACTGGAACTAATAGAAGGATTCAGCAAAGTGCCAGAGTACAAGATCAACATACAATAATCAGTTAGATTTCTCTGCACAAAGAGAACTTTGAAAAGGAAATCAGGAAAACAATACCATTTATCATAGTCACCCAAAAGATGAAGTACTTAGGAATAAATCTAACCAGAGATACAAAAGGTCTATACAAAGAAAATTACAAAACACTGATACAAGAAACCAAAAGAGACTTATGTAAATAGATTATACCACATTCATGGATAGGAAGACTTAATACTATGAAAATGTTGGTACTACCCAAGGTGATCTAGAAATATAATGCAATCTCAATTTAGATTCCATCATTATTCCTTAAATGATGAAGATTTATATGGAATAAAGGCTTTACATGGAAAAAAGTTTATATGGAAAGGAAAGAGACCACAGATAAGCAACCACTACTAAAGAAGAAGAACAAAGTAAGAGACCTCACACTCCCTGATCTCAAAACCTACTATACAGCCAAGGTAGTCAAAACAGCCTGGTATTCACATAACAAAATGACAGCAACAAATTAAAACTTATCAATAATTACCCTGAATGTTAATGGATTAAATGCACCACTCAAGAGAGTTGAAGATTGGATAAGAAAACACAACCCATCAATATGCTGTCTACAAGAGACACACCTTAGAGATAAAGACAAAAATAGATTAAAAATCAAAGGTTGGAAAAAGATATATCAAGCAAATGGCAACTGTAACAGATCAGGAGTGGCAATATTAATTTCTGATC
>NW_006921659.1:7661716-7679975 GCF_000298275.1 Orycteropus afer afer
AACCACCAGCCTTCTGGTTAACAGTCAAGTGCCTTAGCCACTATGCTACCAGAGCTCCCAAGGGTCTAATACATGGCAAAAATACACTATCAAACATGACTGAAAATGCACAAACAGCAAAAGACAAACAAGATGACAGGAAGATGAGCCCCTCATCTTCCGGCACTGTATCAGACAGTGTTTTAGGGCTATTCATAAATTTTTCCAGTAATGTACCAAGACAGTGTTTCACTGCTCTTCATAAGGTTTTCACTGGCCAATTCTTTGAGAAGTGGATGGATGGTCCCTTCATTCTTCCAAGTCTGTCTTAGTCTGGAAGCTCCACTGAAACCTGTTCACCATGGATGATCCTGCTGGTATTTGAAATACTAGTGGCATAGCTTCCTGCTTCACAGCAACATGCAAGCCACCACAGTACAACAAACTGACAGACGAGTGGTGGTTTAAAGGTATAACCAACAGAATTTACTAATAGAATGAAGATGAGTATAAGAGAAAGAAAGATGTCCAAGAAAATTCCAATTTTGCTTTTTGGCCTGAATAACTGGGTTATTCAGATTTTACTGAGATTATGAAGACTGAGGAAAGGGGAGGATTTTTGGAGGACTACTTGAGTTGAGTTTTGGACCTGTTATGTTTGAAAGGTATATCAAATATTCAAGTAGAGACATTAAGAAGGTTGTTGGGTATATGAATCTGGGATGCAGCAAAGAGCAGTTGAAAATAGAAATATAAATATGGAAGTCATCAGAATACAGATGATTTAAAGCTGAGGGACTGAATGGAACACCTAGAAAGTAAATGCAGACAGAGCTCCAAGGACTAAGCTCTAAGAACACCCAACATTTCAAAGTTTGAAAGAGAAGGAATAACCAGCAAAGAGGTAAATAGAAATTCTATGGAGATAAAAGAAAAATGAAGTTTAGTGTCACAGAAGTCCAATGAAAGAAGAAAGACTGGCAATGTGCAAAATAACACTGATAATTAGAGTAAGATATTGTCCAAAACTTGATCATTGAATTTGGTATGATAATATCTAATCTTGATGTAGAGGAACTCTGGTGATGCAGTGATTAAAGCATTTGGCTGCTAAACAAAAGGTTAGCAGTTTGAACCCACCAGCTGTTCCATGGGAGAAAGATGAGGCAGCCTGCTTCCATAAAAACTTACAGCATTGGAAGCTCTATGTGGCAGTTCTACTCTGTCCTATAGGGTCGTTATAAGTCACAATCAACTCAGTGGTTTGGTTTTGTTTCTTTTGGATTCTTGGTGTTTCTCTCCATGTAAAAGAAATTTACTTAGTGTGATTCTTGCCTCTCTCTGCCCCTTCCTCCATCTGTGGAGTAAGAGTGACATCCTTGGCTGGTAAATTTGGGAAGAATTAACTGGGCATGCTTGGTTCATCTTTTCTTCTTGAGATCCAGGAAGCAGGCATAATTCTCTGCTCCTCCAGGAGCAGACTGTCTGCCTAAGTGGGGAGGCCTAGAATTTCCCAATCTGTACAGAACACAGGCAAGAAGACAGAGTGCTGTTAATTTTGCACCCCTTGGAGAGAGACTTCAAAGGAGAACTGGTGGTCCAGTGGTTCAGTCATTTGGCTGCTAAGCAAAAGGTTGGTTGTTTGAACCCAGTAGCCACTCTGTGAGAGAAAGATGAATCAATCTACTTCCATAAAGATTTACACTCTGTAGAGAGTGGGAGAAAAATGTGAAACAAAGCTCAAAATCATAAAAAAGAAACCAGGCTTGCTAGTCTGATGGAGATTGGTGAAATCCCCAGACTGTGTCAAGTCACCCTTTTGGCCTGGTATTGTACTCACTCCTGTGGCTAACAGTAGACAGACATATGAACTGAACACCTACACCAGGGAGATGCACTCTATAGAGCAGATGACCATGGGAGATCAGAAGGGCAGCATTTGCACTGGGACAAAAGTAGGGAGGCAGGAATGCTTAGGCAAGAAGCACATAGGGAAAGAGTAACTACAGGGAGGAATTGGGAGGTGAGATGTTATACTTAATACAATCACTATCACAAAACAAAATATGTATATGAACTACTGAATGTAAAATAAATCTGCTTTGTAAAATTTCACCCAACTCACAATAAAAAGTTAAAAAAATAGAGAAGAAAGAAAGAAAGAATGAAAAAGATTCACAGCTTTAGAAACTCTATGGGGCAGTTCTACTCTGTCCTATAGGGTCACTGAGTTGGAATGGACTCCAGAGCAGTGGCTTTGTTTACTTTTGGGCTTTTAATTTAAGTTGCCACTACTATCATTATTCTAAGATGAAGTTAGTGAAAAGGATGATAATGTGAGTCAGGTTCCTTTTAAGCATCTAATCTCCATGCTCCCAGGGTACCGTATTAATAGTGTAGTCACATCCTGTCATGCTGTTGATTTAGTCCCATTACTTGAAAAGAACCCCTGAGGGCAGGGACTGTCTTTCATCACTGCATCTTCAGTAGCTTTTGTAATAAGCATTAAGTAAGTATCAGATGGACAAGTAAAAGAAAGCATGCACAGAGTGAAAGCGGCAGACGCAGGAATGAAATGTGTGCTTTTTATTCAAGAAAAAAAAAAAAAATCTCTCTACTAGGTTCTCAACAGTTCTGTCCTTAAAGAGTTTTATTTGTTGATATTTCCTAAGTAATTCTTAACATATCCTTTTACCCCAAAAAAAGGAAATTATTTTTAAAAGACTACTATAACATCAAATTCATAAAAATATAGTTTGAAACACTAATGAAAAAGTATTGTTGATAGGATAGCTAATTAAGAGTCAAACTATAAAGATATTATTTTTAAAAAATCCACCTAGCATCTTCTGTGAAATACATGAGATATCAGTTTTCTCAACTCATGCCAACAGTGATAACACAATTGGAAATAGGATAAATGGTATTGTAAGTGAAATAAGAAAAGAAGGTTGTTTTTGTTTTTCATTTTGGGCTAAGAATTATTATATTCCATAACTTAGGAATAGATATAATCTATTATATCATAAAATCAAGGATAATAGCTAACTAATCATAACAGACTCCCAATCAGTTCAAATGGAAGCAGGTCAGCGTACCTTACTGTGGGTATCAGCCAAACGTCAGTCCTACAAATAACTGGGATATCATGCAGCCATTAAAATGCATTAAACTGTTTTCTTTCTTTTTCTGAGAAATAATTAACTACATAGAAAAGTCTCATATTTTAAGAAAAATAAAAGGCATTTTAATATGTGTTGTTGTTGTTGTTATTTGCCATCGAGTCGGCCCCGACTCATAGCGACCCCTCCTTGGATTTCCGAGGCAGTATCACTACGGAAGTAGGAATGCCCAACCTTCCTTCTGAGGAGTGGCTGGTGGGTTTGAACCGCCAGCCTTCTGGTTAGCAGTCAAGTGCCTTAGGCACTATGCTACCAGAGCTCCTTTTAATGTGTGTGTGTGTGTGTGTGTATATATATATATAATTCTGTTTTATTCCAAAAAATAAAAAAATGAATAGGGAAAAAACTGCCAAAATGTTGAAAATAATTTAGTGATTATCTCTGAAGACTTTTTTTTCTTTTCACATTTCTGCAATTTAAAAATAACTGCATCTTGTTTATTTTTTTAAATAATTTGTTTTTGTTATTGTTGAAAATAAACACAGCAGCACATATACCAATTCAACAATTTCTCCATGTACAATTCAGGGATATTGATTACATTCTTCAAGTTGTACAACCAGTACATGTTTTTAAGATGTTATCTATCTATATATATAAATTATATATACATATACATATATATATTTATATATAATTTAAAATGTATAATAATATTATATATTTTATAATATAATACATATAATATATATGTACATAATTTAAAAGAATGGAAATAAAATTGTCTCAGCCACCAAACCTTCCTATATATCACTACCAAAAAAAAAGGGGGGACCCTGATTATTACACTGCAAATTGCTTCCATCTTCCTTTGGTTACCAAACTTGATAAAATCATGGTTTATATTTACTGTCTGTATTTTCTAAGCACCTATTCACACTTTAACTCATTACAAGCTAGCTTCTGCCCCATCATGCTGCAGAAACTCAATTCTTAAGTGTTTCCATGGTCTCTTACTTATTAAATTCAATGCTTTTGCTCAGTCTTTATTTCCTCCTGAATTTATTGGAGTTTTTTACTATGCTGAACATTTCATTCTCACAATTCTTAGCTCCTGTGGCCCCAAGATGCCATGGATCCTGGTTCTCTAGCCTCTTCAGCTGATCCCCTCTGTTTTTCAGGCTTTGGCCCTATTGCCACATCTCAAGGCTCTTTGATCTCTTCTTCATCCTCCACTCACTGATGTGTTTAGCTCAGCCTCTGTTCTATCTTACCTGGCAAGATCCCCTGTAGAAGTAAGTATTTAAGTAAGACACCATTCAATCACTTTGTCATTCAATAAACATATATTGAAATCCTGTGATGCCAGGAACTGTACTAGGCACTAGGGATTCAATACTTATATCAGACAACATATACAATCGTAGACAATATATCAGATATTTAATGTCCAGAATATATAAAGAACTCTTGAACTCAACAATAAAAAGACTAACAATTTTAAAAGGGGCAAAGAAATTGAACAGACATTTCTCCAAAGAAGACAAACAAAATGACCAATAAGCACATGAAAAAATGTTCGATATCATTAGTCACTAGGAAAATGCAAATAAAAACCACAATGAGATACCACTGCACATCCATTATGATAGTATTGTGTTCAATATAATTATTCTGAAGTAATTCAAATTCTAATTCCTAAAACTTTTTATCTACCTGAAGACATAAATAATCCATGAAATTTTCAGAGATTATTTGACATGACCACAGAGATGGGAACAGTGTACCAAATAAAATATTTTTTAATCATTTGGGTAAAAGATTCTTGGGGGTGGGGGAAGAAAGATATCAGGTTGATCATCACACATTCTCTAGTAGAGAACACACAGGTATTAAAGGTATAATCCAGTATCATTTAGAGTTCTGTCAGGAAACACACAGCAGACTCCAAGAGATAATGAGGACAATTTATTTAAGGGGACTATGTACAAAGGCATTAGCTGGATGTTAAGGGAAACCAGCAAGAAATAGTGATGTCCTTAAAAAGAAAAACAATCAACCCTACATCAGGGAAGCAGTGACAGTCCCTGCCTTCAAGAATTTACCAACTACTAATGGTGACAAACATACAAAGGGTTTTGGAGCCATAAAAGAAGTATGTCTATACAGACTGCACTGGGGTACAAGAGGGAGTCACCAGTTCAAACAAGAAGTGGTCAGGAAAAAAAAAAGAAAAAGAAAAAGAAAACAAAAATACCACAAGTTGACATCAAGGCTCAGAATATTGAAAGAAAGCTAAATCTAGAGTGGATACTAAATGCAGACTAGGTGTAGGGCAGGACCTTGAAACCAAGGGCATTTTGGGATCACTGCCTAGATTAATAGGTCAAGGGACAGAGTCACATCTGTGGTCAGTTTCAAATAACATTCACATACAGAGCCTTCCCTTATGAAGGCAAGAGGCCCTACTCTCTCAAAACTAAACTTTTCTGGGAGTCGTAAAGGGACTCATGATTCACACACCTAAGGAACATATGCATAGGTATTGGCCTCAACCATCTCAAACTGGTCACATATTTTTAAAAATAATAAAATAAATAAATATGTGTATGTATGTGTGTGTGTATGTGTATGGTTTCCACCAACCCTTCTCCTCAACTGCCAAAAATGCTTTTACATCAAGTTCCATCAAGGACACATGGCAATGGTAACTTCATCACATTGACTTAAAATCATTTTCTATCTCTCTACAACCTCATCATGCATATCTAATCAAATTTTTACTTGCAGTGATTCTCCCTCCATTATTATGTTCATGTATGGCTCTCATATTTTCATTGTCATTGCTGCCTCTTAAAACGAGGATCTTATACCCCAAATAGTGACAGACAGCTCTTCTGCTCACATTCCCTGGGCTCTAGGGCACTGCCCTCCTTTCCTGGGTGTGTTGACTTCCTCATTTCCCTGACTGGGATGATTCCCTGTCCATTCCAGCACAGACCCACCTCATCATGAAACTCCCCAACCCCACAACACCAGGATACCTTTTCAGAGAACTCCCCTTTTTGCAAAAATCCATGATTTTCACTCTCCTTACCCTTCTGTCCACCACTTGTCTGTCAGTTTGTCATACTGCAGTGGCTTGTGTGTTGTTGTGAGGCTGGAGGCTATGCCTCCAGTATTTAAAATACCAGCAGGGTCACCCATAGTAGGCAGGTTTCAGTGGAGCTTCCAGACTAAGACAGTCTTGGAAGAAGGAAGGGGCCATCCACTTCTCAAAGAATTGGCCAGTGAAAAGCTTATGAATAGCAGTAAAACACTGTCTGATATATTACTGGAAAATTTTATGAATAGCTCTGAAACATTGTCTGGTATAGTGCCAGAAGATATACATCCACAGTCCCTCAGGTTGGAAGGCACTCAAAATATGACTGGGGAAGAGCAGCCTCTCCAAGTAGAGCAACCTTAATGACGGGGATGGAGTAAAGCCTCTGGGACGTCCATTTGCTGATGTGGCATGACTCAAAATGGGAAGAAACAGCTGCAAACATTCATTAATAATCAGAACATGGAATGTATGAAGTACGAATCTAGGAAAATTGGAAGTTGTAAAAGTGAAATGGAATGCATAAAAATTGATACCCTAGTCATTGTTGGTGGTGGTGTTATGTGCCATCAAGTCGGACCTGACTCATAGCAACCCCTCCTTGGGTTTCCAAGGTGGTATCACTACAGAAGTGGATTGTCCAACCTTCCTTCCAAGGAGTGTCTGGAGGGTTTGAACTGCCAACCTACTGGTTAGTAGTAAAGTACCTTAGGCACTATGCTACCAGAGCTCTTACCCTAGGCATTAGTGGGCTGAAATGGACTGGTTGGCCATTTTGAATCAGATAACAACATGATCTACTACGCCAGGAATGACAAATTGAAGAAAAATGGCATGGCATTCATTATCACAAACAATGTTTCAAGATCGGTCCTGAAGTACAGTGCTGTCAGTGATAGGATAATATCCATACACCTACAAGGAAGACCAGGTAATACTACTATTATTCAAATTTACACACCAACCACAAAAGCCAAAGATGAGGAAATTGAAGATTTTTACCAACTTCTGCAGTCGAAATTGACCAAACATGCAATCAAGATGTATTGATCAGTACTGGTGATTGGAATGCAAAAATTGGAAACAAAGAATCACCAGTAGTTGGAAAATATGGCTTTGGTGATAGAAATGATGCCTGAGATCACATGATAGAATTTTGCAAGACCAGTAACTTACTCATTGTAAATCTTTTTTCAACAACATAAATGGTGACTTTACATGTGGACCTCACCAGATGGAGTACACAGGAATCAGATCGACTACTACTACTACTGTGGAAAGAGCAATGGAGAAGCTCAGTATCTTCAGCCAAAACAAAGCCAGGAACTGACTGTGAAACAGACCCATCAATTGATCAAATGCAAATTCAAGTTGAAGCTGAAGACAATCAAAACAAGTGCACAAGAGCAAAAATATGCCCTTGATTACACTCCACATGAATTTAGAGGCCATCTGAAGAATAGCTTTGATGCACTGAACACCAATGACCAAAAATCAGACAAATTGTGTGATGACATCAAGAACATAATATGTGAAGAAAACAAAAGGTCATTAAAAAGACAAGAAAGGAAGAAAAGACCAAGATGGATGTCAGAAAAGACTTTGAAACTTCCTCTTGAATAGAGAATAGCTAAAGCAAATGGAAGAAATCATAAGATAAAAGAGCTGAACGAAAAATTTCAAAGAGCAGCTTAAGAAGACAAAGTCAATTATTATAATGAAATATGCAAAGACCTGGAGTTAGAAAACCAAAAGGGAAGAACATGCTCAGCATTACTCAAACTGAAAAAACAAGAAAAATTTCAAGCCTCGAGTTGCAATATTGAAAGATTCTATGGACAAAATATTGTATGATGCAGGAAACATTAAAAGAAGATGGAAGGAATACACAGAGTCATTGTACCAGAAAGAATTGGTCAATGTTCATCTATTTCAAGAGGTGGTGTATGATCAATAACCAATGGTACTGAAGGAAGAAGCTGAAGCTATAATGAAGGAAGAAGTCAAAGCTGCACTGAAGGAACTAGCAAAAAACAAAGCTCCAGGAATTAACGAGATACCCACTGAACTGTTTCAACAAATGTAGGCTACACTGGAGGCACTTACTTGTCTATGCCAAGAAATTAGGAGGACAGCCACCGGCCAACTGACTGGAAGAGATTCATATTTGTGCCCATTCCAAAGAAAGGTGATCCAACAGAAGATGGAAATTATTGAACAATATCATTAATATCACATACAAGTAAAATCTTGCTTAAGACAATTCAAAAATGATTGCAGCAGTATGTTGACCAGGAACTGTCAGAAATGCAAGCTGGATTCAGAGGAGGACTTGGAACAAGCAGTATCATTGCTGATGTCAGATGGATCTTGACCAAAAGCAAAGAATACCAGAAAAAGGTTTACTTGTGTTTTCTTGAGTATGCAAAAGTATCAATTGGGTGGATCATAACAAATTATGGATAACATTGAGAAGAATGGGAATTCCAGAACACTTAATTGTACTCATGAGGAACCTGTACATGAACAAGGAGGCTGTCATTCAAACAGAACAAGGGGATACTGCATGGTTTAAAATCAGGCAGGGAGTGTGTCAGCGCTGTATCCTTTCACCATACTTACTCAATCTGTATGCTGAGCAAATAACCCAAGAAGCTGAACTATATGAAGAAGGACATGGCATCAGAATTGGAGGAAAGCTCATTAACAACCTGTGATATACAGATGACACAACCTTGCCTGCTGAAACTGAAGATGATTTGAAGCACTTACTGATGAAGATTAAAGACTACTTAGTATGGATTACATCTTAAAATACAGAACACAAAAATCCTCACAACTGGAGCAATAAGCCGCTTCACGATAAATGGAGAAAAGATTGAAATTGTCAGTGATTTCATATTACTTGGATCCACTATCAACACCAATGGAAACACAGTAGTCAAGAAATCAGAAGATGTATTGCATTGGGCAAATCTGCTGCAAAGAGCCTCTTTAAAGTGTTAAAGAGCAAGGATGTCTCTTTGAAAATTAAGGTGAGCCAACCCAAGCCATGGTGTTTTCAATCGCCTCATATGCATACGACAGCTGGACAATGATTCAGGAAGACCAAAGAAAAGTTGATGCCTTTGAATTGTGGTGTTGGTGAAGACTACTGAAAGTACCATGGACTGCCAGACAAACAAACAAATCTGTCCTAGAAGAAGTGCAGCCAGAACGCCCCTTGGAAGCAAGAATGCCCAGACTTTGTCTCACCTAATTTGGTCATATTGTCTATTCTCTGGAGAAGGATATTATGCTTGGTAAAGTGAAGGGATATCAAAAAAGGGCCCTCAATGAGAAGGATTGACACCGTGGTTGCAATGACAGGTTCAGGGATAGCAAAAACTGTGAGACTGGCGCAGGAGTGGGCAGTGGTTCCTTCTGTTGTACATAGGGTCACTATGAGTCAGCACTGACTTGACGGCACCTAACAAAAACAGCAACACCCTTCTGTTGGCACAGTGCTCACAAGGTAAAACTTAACCATTCTAGTACTTGGCATTAGGAGCATATTAGGCTTTATCTGTAAGCTAATGTGTTACAGGGAGAAAAAGCTTAGGAAAAATGTAACTTTATTAAAATACAAAACATTTTGACAGAAATTTTCCAAATGAATTATATGTTTCTTTGCCTTCAGTGTATTCTGAGTGTAATTCATTTTTTACTTTAATAGGAGCTCTGGTAGCATAGTGCCTAAGGCATTTGACTGCTAACCAGAAGGCTGGCAGTTCAAACCTACTGACCACTCCTCAGAAGGAAGATGAGGCAATCTATTTCCATAGAGACACTGTCTCAGAAACCCAAAGAGGGATCACTATGAGTCAGAACTGACTCCATGGCAGAGAGTTTGTTTGTTTGTTTGTTTTTACTTCATATTATGTTGAAATGAAAAATTACTACTTTGCATGGCCCAACACAACTGGGGGGAATTTCATATGGTCTCATCTCTTGTTATAAATTGATGTTAGAGCTTTCTGATCTGCTCCATCTAGAAAAAACTGCAGGGTAGACCAGAAAGCAAAGTTAATTAGCTAGACCCACAGTCCTAAATCAGTATGTTCTGGCTAAGAGTAGCTTCAGTTTCCTATATAGCAAAGGAATAGAAACTTTGAAACAGCTATAGTTGCTGCTCAGAGGATTTTTTTATCCCCTCCTGCCTTGAGATTTTTTATTATTATTATAAATTAGACTTAAGCTTGCTAGAGCCTGTCTTTTGAGTTAGTGGAGTAACAAGACATTTCTGTACTTAACTTTTCTAATATGTCTACCTTATCATTTTAAACTCAGAAGGGCTGACATTAATTCTTATAATTCTTTGTCTTAATCATAGTACTAGGCATATTCTATAAATGAAATAAACATCTACTGAAACCATAATTACAAACCCAAGTCATTGTCAAAACTTTTATTGTCATAATGAAGTTAACAGGTTGGAAAAAAAGTTGTTGGTGAGAATGTTCAGGCTCAAACTTCATACATGAGAAGTTTGAAAAAAGAATTTAGAATTATATTTGAGAGCTATTAACGGTAAAGAACTGATAAGATATTCACATCATCCCCAAACCTATGACAGAGGATAAAGACACAGAGGAAGGATAAGAGCCCTTGATTATCTTTATAGAAATTAGACTTTAGGAGCCATACATGCTTCTGCCTTTAGAGTGGGAGTCCAAGGTGACAGGCAAGGCACTACCTTCCACATTTTGCTCTTATCTATTTCTTTCTGTCACATAGGGCTAGGACAAGGGTGAGGCAAGAGAGAAGCCCAGGGCTCAAAATTTAAGGAGGCTGGTTACATGACGCTAAGAGTGAATGCCTCCTTGCTTTTGCATCTTAGATCTTCTCTTGCCTCACCCTAGTCCCAGCCCTGCTACCACATCATCTTCCCAACTCTTCAGCATCTCAGCTGCCAATTTTCAACCCTGCAACTCAATTTTTCAAATATATAAATAAAATTATTACTTTTGTTTCTAGTTTTTTTAAAAGCAAAACAAGCTCACTGTAAAACAATTCAAGAGACACAGAAATAAGTTGGAAATTAAAATCCCCATAATGCCACACACAGAGATAACTTTTACAAGGATTCATTTTTCCCATGTACATACCCACATACATATATATATACACATATTTTTCAAGAAAAAATCAGATTAGACTACACATAGTTTTTTTTTTTCACTCAATAATGTATCATGGGTATCTTCCATGTCAATAAACAGATAATATGCTTAAAGAATACCACAATTAGTTTAATAAATTCTTGATTGAAGGACTTTAGTATGGTTCCATTTTTGTGTTTCTGTAAGACATTCTGAGATAAATATCCATTCATTCATTTATTAAAATATTCATAACTTTCCCCTTTTTCTAAAAATTTCAGCTGAAGCCCCACATTTGAGAACATGGACAACACATTCTACAGGAAGGTATCAGAAGGACCTGTGCCAGTCTCACTAAAACATAGCAGAAGCAGTCCAGCAGCTATCAGTGCCTTTATTTTACTTCAGGCTTATATAAAATAAAGGAGCTCTGGTGGTGTAGTGAGTAAGGCATTTGGCTGCTAACCAGAAGCTCAAAAAGGTTCAAACCCATCAGCTATTCCGTGGGAGGAAGATGAGGCAATCTACTTCTGTAAAGATTTACAACCTTGGAAACCGAATGGGGTTGCTATGAGTCAGAACTGACTCAATGGCAGTGGGTTTGGTTTTTTGGTTTATATGAAATAAGACTAGAAATCTGAGAGGAGATTGAAGAGCATCATCAAAATAAACTCTGTGCTTGGATGTCCTTCCTCTCCCCAAAGGAGGAAAGACAGAGTGTGCCAACCCCACTGCAGCAAACCACATGAGAAAAGCCCAAGAAAACCAAAAAGAGAGATCTGTAATGCTTGCAAGAACTGAAGTCAGCACTTCCTTCTCTGATAAATGTCTTCTGCCTTATAGAATTTGAGTCCTGAAGCTGCCTTGGGCCCTCAGTGGGAGTGTTCAGGGAGAGTTTGGCCTGGAAGCCCTGGCATTTTGGGACATAATGTGGCCACATGGTAAGCTAGCTCCTTTTATATAAACAGATTGCTCAGAATTACTAATTACACAGAATTATGTCATCTATTTTTAAAAATAGTAATGACCACTTCCAGAAAACAAATAAACCTAAAATATATAAACAAACATCTTAATGAGAATGTTTAGCTTGAGAAAGCTTTAGTAAAAAGTTGAAATCATGAGAACATCTTTGATATTCAATCTTTTATTATTAGTACTTTTGTTGACATAAGTTGGTCTTTGACATTCAATCAGTGTCATTTCATTTGTTATATTAATGGTCATCATGACTGAAAACTTTGACTAATAATAGTTATAAGAGCAGGTAGAAAAAGCACTCCCATCGCTCACTTTGCTAGGTAAAAGCAATCTTATGTCAAAGAAGATAACCAAACCAAAAACTAAATTCACTGCCATCAAGTCAGTTCAACTCATAGTGACCCCTCCTTGGGTTTCCAAGGTCCTCAGAAGGATAGTTGGGTAATCTACTTCTGTAGTGATACCACCTCAGAAACCCAAAGAGGGGTCGCTATGAGTCGGGTCTGACTCGATGGCATATAACAACAACAACATCTCTACGGAAGTAGATTGCCCAGTCTTCCTTCCGTGGCTGGTGGGTTTGAACTGCCAGCCTTCTGGTTAGCAAAAATTCTGCCAGTTAAATGAATTTGCATTATTTCTCTGTCCTCACATCAACGAGGTCATCTGTGGCAAGGTCTGGATCACCAATGTTGCTTCTATCAGAAAGGAAGGGATTAAAAATCCACTTTCCATTTTAAAATTACATGGGTTGAAAAGTACACTCCAGAAAAGTTCTATAGTGTTTCCGGGTGTTTCCTGCCTGCAGAGAAAGTGATGAAAGCCTGCTTCAACACTTTCTTCAGCATGGGAAAGTTTGAAGATGTGTGTCTCCAATTTCCTCTTCTAGAGGATCAGCTTGGAAATCATAGCTACTCTCATCATGTTTCTATCTGATTCAATAGCAGCATCTTTAACACTGACTACCGAGTTCTGAATAACAAGCTTCACATCCCTAATAAAGCCAAAAATATACTGCTCTTAGCTTGTTCTGAGTGACTTGCCTCTCATCTCTGTCTCTCAAAAGAGAGTGAAACTTCTGAAGAAAGTCAATTAAGCACTTCAAGTTTGCCTTCCAGAGCAAACTTGACCCTCTTGATTTTTGGCCAAACTTCTCAAAAAGGAAGTAATTCCATGCTCTGGCTCTGGAGGAGTCAACAGTAGTAGACAAGGCTTCCTTTGGGATTGTTGGCCAAGCTTGTGGTGTCAAGCCATCCCAATACAGACATCAGAGAGCCATCAGGGTTTGTGGAGTCTCTTCCTCACCAAAAGAACAAACCAGATATGCTGCCAAGCATCAAAGAAGTCTCATTGGTGCACAGAATGCCAAGATTCAATTGCACTTAAAAAATGTTTGGAAAAGCAACTTTTCACTATTTCAAGACTTGAAATATCCCAAAGGGGATCACAAAACAGAAATTGTTATCAGGTGAAATGGCACATACAAGATAGAAGGAAACCAGGAGCTTGTTGCATTGAAGGAGTCTATAATTTCATTCAATTATCAATGAGATAATTGCCACTTTCTCCAAAATCTACTTTAAAATAGTAGATAAAGTAAGGACAATTCTGGAGTAAATATTATATGACAAGGAACCTGCTACAATTTTCCTTCTCTGTGACATGCATCAAACCAAGTCTCCTAATCTTCTGATTAAAATGAATAGAAAAAGATGCAAACATCCATTAATAATTGGAACATAGAATGTATGAAGTGTGAAACTAAGAAAATTAGAAATTGTCAAAAATGAAGGGAAAGCATAAAGATCGATATCCTAGGCATTAGTGACTGGTTTTGGCCATTTTGAATCAGACAACCATATGATCTACTAT
Organism: Orycteropus afer afer; assembly: GCF_000298275.1. Lineage (NCBI taxonomy): Eukaryota > Metazoa > Chordata > Mammalia > Tubulidentata > Orycteropodidae > Orycteropus > Orycteropus afer. Next base: position 7,675,918 of record NW_006921659.1, read on the forward strand.
TCCAGGAATGACAAATTGAGGAATGGTGTACCATTCATTGTCACAAAGACTATTTCAAGATCTCTCCTGAAGTACAATGCTGTCAGTGATAGGATAATACCCATACACCTCCAAGGAAGATCAGTTAATACTACTATTATTCAAATTTATGCACCAACCACCAAAGCCAAAGATGAGAAAATTGAAGATTTCTACCAACTTCTGCAGTCTGAAATTGACCAAACATGCAATCAAGATGTGCTGATTATCATTAGTGATTGGAATGCAAAAGTTGGAAAGAAAGAAGAATCACCAGTAGTTGGAAAATTTGGCCTTGGTAATAGAAATAACACTGGAGATTGCATGATAGAATTTTGCAAGACCAATGTCTTATTCATCGCAAATCCCTTTTTTCAGAATCAGCAGAGACTCCGAAACTTGCCCTTGAGCAGAGAGTAGCTAAAGCAAATGGAAGAAATGACAAGATAAAAGAGCTGAACAGAAGATTGCAAAGAGCAGCTCGAGAAGACAAAGCCGATTATTATAATGAAATGTGCAAAGACTTCGAGTTAGAAAACCAAAAGGGAAGAACATGCTTGGCATTTCTCAAGCTGCAGGAACTGAGGAAAAAATTTAAGCCTCAAGTTGCAATATTGAAATATTCAATCAGCAAAATATTGAATGGTGCAGGAAACATCAAAAGAAGATGGATGGAATACACAGAATCACTGTACCAAAAAGAACTGGTCAATGTTCATCCATTTCAGGAGGTGGCATATGATCAGGAACCAATGGTATTGAAGGAAGATGTCAAAGCTGCGCTGAAGGAATTGGTGAAGAACAAGGCTCCAGAAATTGACAGAATACCCATTGAGATATTTCAACAAATGGATGCTGTGCTGGAGGCACTCATTCAGGTGTGCCAAGAGATTTGGAAGACAGCTACCTGGCCAACTGACTGGAAGAGATCCCTATTTGTACCCATTCCAAGAGAGGTGATCCCACAGAATGTGGAAGTTATTGAACAATATCATTACTATCACATGCAAGTAAAATCTTACTAAAGGTAATTCAAAAATGGTTGCAGCAGTATATTGACAGAGAGCTTCCAGAAACGCAAGCTGGACTCAGAAGAGGACGTGGAATGGGGGATATCATTGCTGATGTCAGCTGGATCTTAGCTGAAAGCAAAGAATACTAGAAATATGTTTACTTATGTTTTATTGACTATGCAAAAGCATTTGATTGTGTGGATCATAACTAATTAACATTGAGATAACATTGAGAAGAAGGGGAATTCTTAAACACTTGGTTGTACTCATGAGGAGCCTATACATAGATCAAGAGGCTGTCGTTCAGACAGAACAAAGGGATCCTGCAAGGTTTAAAATCAAGAAGGGAGTGGGTCAGGATTGTCCTTTCACATACTTATTTAATTTGTATGCTGAGCAGATAATCCCAGAAGGTGGATTATATGAAGAAGAACATGGCATCAGGATTGGAGGAAGACTCATTAACAACTTGTTATATACAGATGACACAACTTTGCTTGCTGAAAGTGAGGAGGACTTGGGGCACTTACTGATGAAGATTAAAGACTACAGTCTGTAGTATGGATTACACCTCAATATAAAGAAAACAAAAATCCTCACATCTGGTCCTATAAACATCTTCACAATGGATGGAGAAAAGATTAAAGTTGTCAAGAACTTCATATCACTTGGTTCTACAATCAACACCAATGGAAGCATCAGTCAAGATATCAGATGACATATTCACTGGGCAAATCTGCTGCAAAAGACCTCTCTCAAGTGATGAAGAGCAAAGATGTCTCCTTGAAGACTAACGTGCACCTAACCCAAGCCATGGTATTTTCAGTCACCTCTTATGCATGTGAGAGCTGGACAATGTATAAAGAACGGTGAAGAAGAGTTGATGCTTTTGAATTGTGGTGTTGGAGGAGAATGCTAAGAGTACCATGGACTGTTAAAAGGACTAACAAATCTGTCCTGGAAGAAGTGCAGCCAGGATGCTCCTTGGAAGCGAGAATGGCCAGACTTCATCTCACCTACTTTGGTCATATTGTTGGAAGGAACCATTTCCTGGAGAAGAATATCACACTTGGTAAAGTGGAGGGTGAATGAAAAAGGGGAAAGCCCTCAATGAGATGGACAGACACAGTGGCTGCAACAATAGGTTCAGGTATAGCAAAGATTGTGAGGCTGGCACAGGACCGGGCAGTGTTTCGTTCTGCTGTGCATAGGGTGGTTATGAGTCAGAGATGACTCGATGGCACCTAACAGCAACAATCTTACAATGTTGACTTCACTTCTCCAATTCTATGTGACTTGTTTTTTTTTTTTTCACTCAGCAGTGCAATAGCAACTTTCAGAATACTTAAAGTTAGGGATTTTGTGATGGAGTGAATCCATCTTTTGGTAAAGTTCAATCCTTTTTAAGTTGAATCTCTTCTCATTAAAATAATCTGCCCTATATGTAGTAGACATCTGTTGACTTTTGTTGGCCCAGAATTTCATCAACTTGTCTTCCACTTATATCACCTTGATTTCTCTTTGCGAAATCACCCTACCCTAGTCTTGGACTGTATGGTTCTGCTGGGACAGACTCGATGCCCAGTCCCAGGGAGCTGGAACAAGGGCTATGGCCTGGGGAAAAAATATATTGGTTTTAAAAGTATAGACATGTAACTCACACCAGGCCAATGAGATAAAACCCCAAATCTTTTGTTCTAACAACTGGGTAAGAGAAGTTCTCTTTTTGTAAGATCACTAGTTATGGAAGTGATGTAAGCCTAGAGCCCAGGGGGCCATCTCATGGTGGCGTAGGGAGAGAATATAACCCCCATGGTGGAAAACAGAGTCAGGCGATAGTGGCATGACTTTAGCCTCTGGACCCAGCCATTCCTACACTAGGAAAACCTCATACTTTTCAGGTATGTGAACTAATAAAAGTCTTTTCCTGCTCCTGCTCCTGCTTCTCCTTCTCCTTCTTTTAGGGAATTTGAGTTGAATTTCTGTACTTGCAACTTAAAGTGTCATGAATGACACAAAAATGACTAATTTACTTGTATTCCTAACATTTTTTCAGCTTTAACGTTCCATGTCCACTGTTAAGAAAGCTGCCACACAAGAAGCACTAATCGGGTTCAGAGGTGAAAGTGAAATTTAGAGATAATAATCTTGTGTCTTATTTGCTTTGCTTTAGCATTTTTCAACTTATGTGAGGCCAATATAAACAAAAACAGATGTCCCTAACCATAAAGGCAGGGCATGCTTTCTTTCAATTCTGTCATTAGCAAACAACTCTAGACATTATAATCTAGCAACAATTTCCACCACACCTTTCAGTAACAACCCATAATAACACATGTCACCTTGTTTTACCTAGTTGGCAAACAATAATATAATAGTTTTTTCCTAAAAAAGTCAAATTTTAAAGTAATACAAGGAACTTTAGTTATTCTAGTGATAAGATGAGAAAATTCAAGGTCTTTTCTACTCTAAATACATTTTTAAAAAACCTGGATAAATTATAATAAAACATTAAAAATACGTAAGTATGCTTAAAAGTAAGAAAGATAATTGTAGGGTACAATAAAATAGAGGAAACCTAAAGCAGCATTGAAGCTACCCACCCCTGACATTCTGTGATGAGTTCCCCTGGTCCAATTTCTCACATCTCTCCAGATTTCTGTTTTGCATATTGGCATGGGTAAGAGGGATATTGGGCTAAACACACTCCTTAGCAGTGGGTCTTTAATACTGGTACCAGGATGGGTGGAGACTTCTGGCCGTATCTATGTAAGAAAGGTGAAATTGAACATCCTACATGGACATCAGCATTGAAAACTATCCTATCTGTGAGTAAGGACTAGAAGAATTTCACTTACAGACCCAAGGACAAGGTACATAGAAAGCTACAATGAAAAGAGAATCATTAAAAATTATTAAAACCCCAAGACTCTAAGCCTACGTAGATGCAGACATGTGGTGGCAGGAGCTCTGACTTAAGAAACTAAACTAACGATCTTGGATAGAGTGGGAGAACAATGTGGAACA
>NW_006921659.1:7680249-7686974 GCF_000298275.1 Orycteropus afer afer
TCAATGTCATGAGACAAAGTGTATGTGAACTGCTGTATAGAAAATGAATTTGCTCTGTAAACTTTCACCCAAATCACAATAAAAATTAAAAAAGAAAGAAACAAAGAAACAAAGCTAACATAAAAAAATGTTGAGTCTTGAAACCAGTAGGCAAATGCTAACCTGCCTCACAGGTACACCACCCCAGACCAGGGCACATACAGGACTCCTGTGGAAATCAACCCTTACCAAAGATCAGTTCAGATAAGAAAAGTTCTCCCAATTAAAAAGTGGGTCAAACTTAGCTGAGCATTTTGCTATGGCCTAAAGTGCCCTATGATAGTTTAAGAAATCAATTTCCTCTAAAAACAGCAGGTTTTGGTAGAATTCAAATTGGCTTTATTACTTCACAAATTTATTTTACTTTATTACTTCACACAAATGCTTTCTGGTTTATAAACATTACTTATTAACCACATTTTATCTATCATCTTTTTTACCCAGTTCTTAAGATTAACATCAATATCCCAGGGATTTTACCATTAGCATTTTTATGATGACTGCATTTACTCTCCCACTCTTTCAATCAAGATATCAATGGGGATATTAGGTGAACAAGGTTTAGAAGTTCAGATATAATTGTTCTTTTTTATAAACTAGATTAAATATTATTTCCATAGTTTCAGAAAAGAGCAGTTCATGCATCTCAATTTTAAACTTTAATATCAAATGGATTAAATGGTATTAACAAAAGAACTCTTATTACAGTTCTAGCAGAGAAACGTATACCTGCCAAAATGCTGCATTGTCACTTCATAATCCTAATTCTTTTTTCACACATATGTATAAATCAATGCAGTATAATGGAAAGATCACCAGACCCATGATAAGGAGGCCTGGAATGCAACCTTGGTCTGTCCTTTTACAAGCTGTCTAATCTTGCACAAGTCATGGAACCTCTCTAGGCTTCCAGATTTATAAATTGGAGATAACATCACCAAGCCTCCATGCCTCCCAGATTGTTATGAAAGGCACTAATGAGAAGGCTGAAATCTGAGCGCTGGTCCTCCTCTTATAGGACTCTCATATGCCTTGAGCAAGTCAACTTCAGTAATTTTCAGCTGAATTTGATAATTCTGAAAATCCTTCCTATATTTGATGACATTCTGTGATGAGTTCCTCTAGTCAAATACTTAGCATCTTTCCAGATTTCTGTTTTGCAAATTGTTTTTAAGCCAGCATGTTTTGAACTTCTTAGATTACCTAAACTTATTGTTTCCTATCATTTTTTGCACATGGCTTCCTCGCAGGAGTGTTTTTCAAATTTTATTTATTACCCGTAGTTCACAGTGATTTTGACCAGTGTTTTTTTAAAAACAGAAAATAATGAAGCACATCATTATTAGTAAGGCTAAGCAATGCTCATGAAAATTTTTTTGTGTGTGTCTTTTAATAGATCAAATGTAAAATGTGGTTTTTACTGTTGGTCACAATAAAAAAGTTGGAAAGCATGGCTCTACATTGTAAAGCAAATCAAATCATGTCATCCCTTTACTTAAAATCCTTTAATGGTGTGCCACTACTGGTAGCATAGTGGCTAAGACACTTGCCTGCTAACCAGACGGCTGGTGGTTCAAACCCACCAACCACTCCTCAGAAGGAAGGTTGGGCAATCCTACTTCTGTAGTGATACTGCCTCAGAAAGCCAAGGAGGGGTCGCTATGAGTCGGGTTTGACTCGACGGCACATAACAACAACTACTAAGTGTTAGAGATATGCCATGCCATCTTGCATGGCTCTTCCGGGTTCTTCTTCATTCCCTGCTGCCCAGCCCAAGGTCATAAGTCAGTTAAAGGAAGTCGAAACTGAGCTTCCTGCAAGGCGCGAATTTTAAAAGGCAACATAGCCTCTGATAGGTTAAGACCTCTTCCCCCAGCTCTGATGTACAACCTCCTAACCCCAGGTTTATATAAGACCACCCTCTTCCTGCTCTTCCTTTTCCTCTACTTCCTCTCTCTTCTTCTCTTCTTCCCTTCTTCCTCTTTCTTTCTTCTTCTCTTCTTCCTCTTCTCCTCTTCTTCTTCCTCCTCTTCTTCTTCTGTCCTTCCTCAGTGCAGGCGCCCTTTCACCTCCTTAATAAAATCTCCTGTTGGGTACCCTGGTGTGTGGCGTGGTCGTTGAGTGCCCACGGAGCTCTAACACTGAGAACAAAGATCAGTATCTTTAATGTGGTCTAAGGGGCCTTATGTACCCTTCTCTGAGACTCACTTGCTCTCTATGACCCCATAGGACCCCTTGCTCACTGTGTCCCATCCACAATGCAAATTTTACAATTCTTCCTTCAACAAACATTTTTTGGTTAAGAGCCCAATGTGTGACAATGTTCTAGGTGCAGGACTGTGGTCATTAAGGCTGTGTGTCAACTTGGCTGGGCCATGGTTTTGAGGGGCTGGGCAGCTGAATGTAGTTATTCACCATGATGAGATTCGTAATCAGCTCCATAGCGGAATCTGCTGTAAGCAGCTAAGTAGCTGCCTTTGGGGTGCTGCCTGCTTCCAGCATATGGAGAAACTTTGGGATAAGTCTTGGGTTTTGGGCACATCTGGATCCTGCATTTAGCACGTCTTCATCCCATGTTGTCTGCCGATTTTGGGCTTGTTCCTGGACTTGAACTAGTGGCCTGCCGTGTTGTCTGCTAATCTTGGGACTGTGCCATTTTACTTGTTGATCTTAGGTTCATCAGCCTCAGCAGCAAGCAGCTGCATGAGTTAGAAAAAACCTCCAGCTCTAGTGGACCTTGAACAGAAAGCAATGCTGAAGCCCAAGGTCAAAGGGCCTTCATCCAGCCCCTGGAGCTGGCACTTTAAACTCAGACTTCCAGCCTCCTAAACTGTAAGAGAATAAATCCCTGTTTGTTAAAGTCATCCATTTGTGGTATTTCTGTTATAGCCGCACTAGAGAACCACTACAAGGAGATAGCACTATGAACAAGAGAGACCAGTTTCCTACCCTCATAGAGCTGACATTCCGGACCGTGACCTTAGCATGCTCCTCACCCCTAGTGAGGATGTTCAACATGCTACCCACACTTCTCTCCATCTCCCCCCACTCCACAATCACCCTATCAGTCAATAATCACTACTTCTTCAGGTGTCATTTCCTAACATGTCCTCTACCATTCATTGAATGATTCTAATTGCATCTCAAAAGATCATTCAGAAGACAAGAGAATAATGGTATCACTAGAATTGAAAGTATGACTGAAAAATTCTCAGACTCTAATTTCATATTAAAGGAAAGTAAAACGGAGGCCAAACTCTTTGTAGTAGACAATACATACAAAACACAATTTGAACCAAAACATTCACTTGTTATTTAAAAATCACTTGTTACAAATGAATCCCAACCGAACCAAACTAGTTACTATCAAGTCAGTTCTGCCTCACAGTGACCCATGTGTGTCAGAGTAGAACTGTGCTCCATAGGGTTTTCAATGACTGCTTTTTAAAAACCAGATAACCAAGGCTTTCTTCCAAGGTGTTTCTGGGGAAACTTGAACCTCTAAGCAGCCAAGCACCTTAACCATTTGCACTACTCAGAAACTCCTACAAATAGAGACAATTTTATCAATTGATCTTCTGCTTGAAAAAGGTTAGAAGATCTTCACACTTTTAAATCCAATATCAAGAAAAAACAATTATCCAACTTTTTTCAAATGAATACTGAATTATGACCAGGAGGTCATTGTTGTTGTTGTTGTTATTTGCCACTGAGTCGGCCCTGACTCATAGCGACCCCTCCTTGGGTTTCCGAGGCAGTATCACTACGGAAGTAGGAATGCCCAACCTTCCTTCCTAGGAGTGGCTGGTGGGTTTGAACCGCCAGCCTTCTGGTTAGCAGTCAAGTGCCTTAGGCACTAGGTCATTAGATGATCTAAATGCTGGGAAGAAGAAAGGTAGTGGCTGTGGGCACTGCCTCAGTCAGAGCACTGAGTCTTGGCCACTATGATCAATATCTCAACTAGTTAGCAAGAAAGATGGTTCCCCAAAACACCATGTACTTTCAGACCTCTGGGTGCATTGATGTCTTTGCTTAAAATGCTCTTCCCATCACCCTCCTCTATTTGGCAAATCTTGCTCTTACTTTGAGACCTAGTTCACATGTCTCCTCTGGGAAACCTTTGACTTTCCCTTAAAGAAATAATCACCTTCCTCTTTGCTTTCATAAATACCACGGATGTTGTGATTTTCATATGGTAAAAAATAAATAAATAAGTAAAAACTCACTGCCATCGAGTCAATTGAGACTCATTGCGACTTCTCCTTGGGTTTCCGAGGCAGTATCACTATGGAAGTATATTGCCCAACCTTCCTTCTGAGGAGTGGCTGGTGGGTTTGAACCTCCAGCCTTCTGGTTAGCAGTGAAATGCCTTAGGCAGTACGCCACCAGAGCTCCTTTTCATATGGTATTACAGATAATTGTTAATTATCTGTAATATGTGGTGCATGTGGCTAGGAATTATATTGTATTCATTTTCAATTTCTATTTCTGGTTCTCTGAACAGTGCTTGGCCCTTACAAGGGTTCATTCTGTGACCTCTGGTGATGTAGTGCCTAAGGCATTTGACTGCTAACCAGAAGGCTGGTGGTTTAAACTCACCAGCCACTCCTAGGAAGGAAAATTGGGCAATCTACTTCCGCAGAGATTACTGCCTCAGAAACCCAAGGAGGGGTCACGATGAGTTGGATCTGACTCGATGGCAGTGAGTTTGGTTTTGGTATTTACAAGCTCTCTAAATCATTCTGTTTCCTCCAACACCAAGACAAAGCTTTCCATGACTAACAGTATGATTCCCACTCATGTGGTCAAGCTTATCCATATATTGCACCTGCTTCTATTTCTATCCTTCTAGAATATTTTTCTATCTAATGGTAGGATCCAATAAAGGAAAATAAGAGATGGAGAAAACACAAGCCTCTGTACAATTAAGCTAATATAAAAAATTAAATGAAAGAGTATCACCTCAAGTAAGATTTGATAATGTATGTTATTATATATATAGATGAACATATTTAATTCATATTGCATCTTAAATGATAGAGCTGGAAAATCTAGACTGGAGCTATCATACAGAAAATTTCTTTCAAACCATGTAAGAATACAAAAGGAGTAAAATACAAATGTGACTTCCCTGGGTCCAAATTATGTTAAAAGAATTTACTATGTCTATATCATAGATAAGGAGTTCTGGTGGCACAGTGCCTAAGGCATTTGACTGCTAACCAAAAGGTTGGCAGTTCAAACCTACCAGCCACTCCATGGAAGGAAGATGGGGCAGTCTACTTCCATAAAGACTTACCACCTCAGAAACCCAATGGGAGTCACTATGAATTGGAACCGTCTTGATGGCAGTGAGGAATAGAGTTCTATCATAGATACAGTAAAAAAGTTGTTCACTTAGATGTTCTCTGTAAATTCAAAACTGTATAGCAGAGAAATGAACTTAACTTTTAAGTCTTGCTACTTAATGACTGAGGTTTAACAAGGGCACCGAAGAAGTTGTAACGCTATAGTGAGTTATTTTTTGGTCTGGGAAATTAGAAGGGCAAACTAACATGTGTGACAAAATATGTTAGACAATTAAAGGGTGAAAAACTGAAATCATGTCAGGATTTTGAACACTCAGAATGATCAAAGGGCTGACCAAAAGGCTTTTTGAGGTGAAGAGGTTTTGACAGGAAGTGCAAAGTGTTTCCTCAGGCATTTTTAGTTATTTTAAAAATGCACAGGCATGAGTTGGAATTAAATTGGCTATTTCTAAGTGTTGTTGTTGTTAGGTACTGTCAAGTCACTTCCAACTCATAGCGACCACATGCACAGCAGAACATAACACCGTCTGATCCTGCACCAGCTCCATGATCCTTGCTATACTTGAGCCATTTGTTGCAGCCACCGTCTCAATCCATCTCATCGAAGGCCTTCCCCTCTTTCGTCGACCCTCCACCTTACCAAACATGACATCCTTCTCCAGGGAATGGTCCCTTCTGACAACATGACCAAGTAGGTGAGACAAAGTCTGGCCATCCTCACTTCCAAGGAGCATCTTGGCTGCACTTCTTCCAGGACAGATCTGTTAGTTCTTTTGGCAGTCCATGGTACCTTCAGCATTCTTCGTCAGCACCACAACTCAAAAGCATCAACTCTTCTTCAGTCTTCCTTATTCATTGTCCAGCTCCCACATGCATACAAAGTGATTGGGAATATCATGGCCTGTGTCAGGCACACTTAGTCCTCAAGGAGACATCCTTGCTCCTCAGCACTTGGAAGAGTTCCTTCGCAGCTGATCTACCCAGTGCTACACATCGTCTAATGTCCTGACTGCTGCTTCCATTGGCCTCGACTGTAGAACCAAGCAATGTGAATTCTTTGACAACTTCAATCTTTTCTCCATTTATCGTGATGCTGCTTATTGGTCCAGTTGTGAGGATTTTTGTCTTCTATATATTGAGATATAATCCATACTGCAGACTGTGTTCCTCAATCTTCATCAGTAAGTGCCTCAAGTCATCCTCACTTTCAGCAAAGCAAAGTTGTATCATCAGTGTATCTCAGGTTGTTAATGATTCTTCCTCCAATCCTGATGCCATGTTTTTCTTCATATAGTCCAGCTTCTTGGATTATTTGCTCAGCATATAGATTGAATAAGTATGGGGAAAGGATACAACCCTGACACACTCCCTTCCTGA
>NW_006921659.1:7688504-7697371 GCF_000298275.1 Orycteropus afer afer
ATCCTATCACTGACAGCATTGTACTTCAGGACAGATCTTGAAACATCCTTTGTGATGATGAATGCCACGCCATTCCTCTTTAAACTGTCATTCCCGGCATAGTAGATCATATGTTTGTCTGATTCAAAATGGCCATAACCAGTCCATTTCAGTTCACTAATGCCTAGGATATCAATCTTTATGCGTTCCATTTCCTTTTTTACAACTTCCAATTTTCCTATATTCATATTTGTACATACCATGTTCCAATTATTAATAGATGTCTGCTGCTGTTTCTCCTCAATTTGAGTGGTGCCACATCAGCAAATGGAGGTCTAGAAAGCTTTACCTTATCCATATGAGTAAGGCTGATTTTACTCTGATAATGCAGCTCTTTCCCAGTCCTACTTTGAGAGCTTTCTAAGCTAAGTGACTCATCTTCCTCCTCTGTATTGGACAGTGTTTCTGGACTAGTCATAAAGTTGTACAGCAATGTATCAGACAGTGTTTCTCTACTATTCATAAGGTTTTCCCTGGCCAATTCTTTGAGAAGTGGATGGCCTCCTCCTTCTTCCCAGTTTGTCTCAGTCTGAAATCCAGGCTGATACCTGTGCAACAGGTGCACCACACTGGGTTTGAAACACCAGTGGCACAGCCTCAAGACTCACAGCAACACGTCACCACAGGACAAACTGACAGACAAGTTTGTTTCCCTTAGCTGTTGGAACCCCTCCAACCACCCTTACCTGGATCCCTGTGGCTAACTCCCCAATCTGTTCCAGTCCCCTTTGCCTTTTCTGTCCTCTCCCTGCCTTCCCACCTTGCTCCTTGTGGGGTATGGGCTAGGTTCCCTCTCTTCACCTGGGTCCCTGCAGCTGATTCCTCAATCTGTTCCAGTCCCCTTTGCCTTTTTTTGTCCTCTCCCTGCTTCCTGCCTCGCTGCCTGTTTTTAGGTCCCTTTTTTTGTCCTCTCCCTGCTTCCCACCTCACTGCCTCTTCTTAGGTCCCTAGAATCCGAATGAGAATGCTATCATTTTAAAATCCAAAATGGTTGCCACTTGTAAACATTCAAAATGGCTGTGCCCTTGGTCACTTTAAATATCCAAAATGGCTGCCATGTGTAAACAATCAAAATGGCTGCAACCTCCAGACAAACAAGAAGGTCAGCAAAATAAACAAGAAAACGTGCAATATCTGGGGATAGGGCAATAAGAGAAAAAAGGCAAAGAAGGAGAATAATGAAGAAAATGTGGGGAAAATGCAAAAAGAACAACAAGGAATGGGGTTAACCATGAGAAAAAAGAAGAAAAAAAAATTTTTGCGACCAGGAACAGGGAAAAGAAAAAAGCTGAAAACTAGGACCTGGGAGGGGAAGAATAAAGAATAATAGTAAAAAGGACAAAAGTATTAATAATAGTAGTACTTTTAAAACAGACAAAAGCAAGCAAACTAAAAACCAGAAAAAAGAAAGAGGAAAAAAAAAATCAGTGGAGAGCAGGGTAGGGCACCCAGGCTCTGTCTGAGCACACAGAGTGGGATGGAGATCCTGCGGGCCCAGAAGGTGGGTGGGAGTGGGAGATGGCCGAAACTCCATTCACCAAGCGGGTGTGGGGTATAAGAGTAACAAGGGGAATGTTGCACCTTTTCAGTCGTCCAGGTCTGGAGTGTCGTTGGGGTTACTCGGATATCTTCTAGTTCTAATGTTATGATTCTGTGCAGTGGCGTTCCGGGAAAGGTGCAGGGAGCCTGGGGTCACAGTCAATCGTGGCTGGCCTACTTTAGGGTCATCTTGGCACACCTTAATGGTAGTCCCACACTCCAGAACCAAGTTGGTGAAGGTCTGAACCTTTTAAACTTGGGAAGCTATAGCCTCATCCTTTGAAATCCTGAAGCCCTGTTTCCTATGCTTCTTCCAACATTTTTCTCATCTCCAAACTGCTCCAGGGATGATTCTTTTCTTTTTTGAAGGATGACAGATGTAGCTCCTTTGGCCTGTTTCCTTCATGTAGAATTCCAGGAGGCAGACAGCTTCTTTCCTATTGTCCTCTTTCTCCTTCAGTCTAAGCTGATGAGTTTTCTGCTGTGGTAGTTGGTTAGATCAATCAGTCACAGACTTAACCTCATTAATAAAAGATTGCATCTCCACAAGCTTCATGAAAATTCACAGAATTTTCCAAATCTTTAAATTGTTTTCATTTTTCACAGCTCATTTTTAAGTCCATCTCTTCCCTCTACTATTTTGCTATACTCTAAGTATTCATATATATTTGTTGGATGTTTTTACTATGTTTAGTTTTACCTTATTCTATTTTTTTATTTTTATTTTTATTGTGATTTGGGTGAAAGCTTACAGAGCAAATTCACTTTCCATACAGCAGCTCACATACACTTTGTCTCATGACATTGACTGCAATTTCCCACAATGCAACAGCTCCTTCCCACTTCCTCCCCATAGTTATGCTTCCCTGAGTGAGTTACCATGCACTCCTGCCCCCCCGCAAGCTGTCTCCCTGTGCATACATAGCCCTTCTATTCTCCCATGATTATTCTCTCCAACGAGAGATTTACTTCAGGTAAATGTTCGCCTCATATGCTTGTCTTTTGTTTGGCTGGAAGCCACAGGAGTGGGTTCGATTCCAGACCTGAAGGGCAACTACAGGCCATAGTCTCAGTGGTTCCATCAGGCTCTATCAGACCAGCAAACCTGGTCCTTCTTTTTTTTTTAAATGATTTTGAGTTTTGTTCCACATTGTTCTTCCACTCTATCCAGGATCTCCTACAGAGATCCCCCTCTGAGTGGTTGACAGTGGTAGCCGGGCACCATCTAGTTCTTCTGGTCTCATTGTCATATAGCCTGAGGATCGCATGGAGTACGATGCAATTAGTCACTTGGACTAACTGTTCCATGTGTCTTTGGTTTTCTTTGTTCTTCTTTGCTCTGGATGCAGAGCAACTATCATTGTATCTATATAGCCGTTTGCAAGCTTTTAAGGTCCCAGTTGCTACTTGCCAACATAGGATATGGAACAATGTTTTTGTGTAGTATGTTACAGCAATTGAGCTTGATGTCCTCTGTGACTATGGTGTATGATACAACTAGTCACTTAGACTAACTGTTTTCATGCATCTTTGGTTTTCTTCATTCTTCTTTGCTCTGGACAAGGAAAGACCTATCATTGTATCTAGATGGCTGCTTGCAAGCTTTTAAGGTCCCAGTTGCTACTTTCCAAAGTAGGATATGGACCAATGTTTTTGTGTAGTATGTTATGGCAAAATGAGCTTGATGTCCCCTGTGACTATGGTCCCTAGCCCACAGGTCCAACTACTCACTCCTTCCAGGTAGCTGGTTGTGGCCAAGAAGTGACTACAACCTTGTCCCTTGTCAGCTCTACTAAATACCTGGGAATTCTTACAGAATATACAAATACACATGTAGAAACATTGTCTGCCAACCCTATACATGGTCATGGGCACACTCTGCCCTGCATAGATATACCTAATAGTTCAGCCTGTCCCACCCATCTATTCACCCATATATCCATGTTTGCCTTCATAGTTTTAGTTTATTCTTAAACTGGTTCTCAGGACAAGCTTGCTTACTGAGAAGGTTAAATGGAAAGGTGAACTAAATTTCTTAATGGAATCTATATAAGAAAAACAGCATGTTTCACCAGAGGACTAATTCCTAGTCTTCATTTATTCATTCAACAAACATGTATGTAAGACGTGCTATGTATCACACATTGTAGTCGGCCCTAGGGATTAAAAAGATAGCACAAGCTCTTAAGGGGAGTTCCTGGGTGATGCAAACAGTCAACACACCCAGCTGCTAGCCTAAAGTCTGGCACTCTGAGTGTACCCAGAGGAGCCTCAGAACAAAGGCCTGGCACTCTATGTCTGAAAAATCTGCCATTATAAACCCTACACAGTTCTACTCTAATACATATGGGGTCACCATAAGTCAGAGTCAACTTGATGGCAACTGGAGAGAAGGAAGCTTTTAAGGAGATAATGTTCTTGTAGAGAGAAACAGGCATATATATAAGCAAATGCAATAAAGCATTATGACAGAGGAATTCAGAAGACATGACAGAAATAAGTAAGAGGGGACAATTTTACTTAGAAGAAACCAAAATTCCATACAGGAGGTATCACTCTGAAATAACATATTCCAGCCACTAAGAAGTGGGATAAGAAAATGAATGAATATGATTTCATGATGGCTTAGAGGTCAAAGAAGTGTCACCAACAGAAATCTTTGAATATTTGGGGATGTGTGAGTGTCCAAAAGAATATATTCCCTGTATATTTTATAGGAAATAGATCTTTGCCCTCAATTGCTGAAATGGCTTCTGAGGTCATTGGTTGTTTGGTTTGTTGGATAGTCTTTCATTCTTGTTCTGTTCTTTCAGCTCAGTACACCCTTGTCTATTAGGCCAAGAACTTTCGAGAGTGCAGAGGATAGACAAGGGTTCAATATATGTATTGTACTTCAAGACTTCATGAAGAAAAAAAGAAAAGCAATTATGTGTTATATGTCACTGAGACTTAGTATTTTGGTGTTTCTTGATAACCTACAAGCTGAGTAGCTTTCATGAGGACACTGTCAGAGAATGTGGGACCATAAAGTTTTGGTATACAGAAGGTCAATATCCAAAGGCTCCATGGGCACAGAGATGCAGCGGCTTACATTTTCACATTTATACCAGCAAAGCATAAAAACATAGAATTAACTGGAATAATACAGGGAGTAGGTGACTGTTACAATTTGTCTCTAGCTAATCCTTTGTTAGAAATTGTTCCAAATGCAGAGATTATCATTCAGTGGTCAGGGACTAAATGGTGATGCACCTCGCTGATTTCATAGAGGAAGACAGAGCAGTAGCCTTCCACTGACCCAAAACCATCTCAGCTTAGGCATGATGCCCTGATCCTGGAACTCTGTGTTCCTTGATCACACCCTTCTCTTTATCAGAGGGGCCTAAATCTAAGGATTATAGAAAGATTGTGTTGAAGGTTGTGAACTGAATCAAGCACTTTAAAGCACAACCCATATAGCTCCTAAACGCCTATTTGATTTCTGTCTTATTTGAGGCAATTTCTGAAATGACAGTTCCAAGTCCTCTTTAAGTCTATGGTCACACACTTATTTAAAATAAAATAGATAAGGATAAAGGCTGTTTGGGAAAATATAGCTTTTAAATAAAATGTCTTCATGTAATAACAAAGAAACTTTACTTTGGGTGTCTTTGCATACCATAATGAAATCGATCAAAAACGTCAATGTTCAAATAGTGGGTGTTCCCCTGAGGTCTTGTTTTTCTGGTAGAACAGGCTGTCAGTAAGTCCACAGTCTGTGCATTTGGTCAAGAGGCAATAGCACTGAACTTGACCTTTTAACTCACCCATGCTAAGAGTGGCATGTCAGAGATTTTAGGTGCTCGTTTTTCTGACTCGGGTGGGTGCTAACGTTGTAAAGAAGGATAAGTGGGTTTTTCTTGAAATGCTAGAATTGAAATGACATAGTCTGACAAAACATAAAGAATTTTCCTTTGCTAGAAGTTGGTCCACTCATACAAATAGATGATAATACTTTAATTACTTGATGTTAAATATGCAACCATCATGATACGCTCTTTGCTTCCCGTGTATTATGAGTCCATTTAGTGTTCATATTGAAACCTGAGTCAAAATCTTGTTTGCAAAAGACTTTAGGGGGCTAATCAAAGGTCAATACCTTTCCACTACAAACATAGAAATGTGAGATAAAATTTAACAAATTAAAATCTATAGCTGAGCACAAAAGAAAGAAAAGAAATACCCTAACATCAGAAATAAAGGAAGAAGTCAACGTTGAAGCAGTAAGTACACAAGCTGGTCCCTTGACAACTTAGTGGGATAGAAGATCCCCTAGTCTAGGGGCTTGTATTTTAATATCCATGAAGAGACAAGACACATATTCTTTGGATCATGCAAGGAAGAAAGCTAGACGTAAGACCTCGTCATAAAGCTGTATTCATGGACAGGGTACTCCCTTCATGAAAATGGAAGAAGAAACACCCTCAATGGTAAAAGTTTTTGGTTCATACAGACAAGGAGGTCTGAATTTACAGTATCTCTGTGAGTACCCACTAGCTGCTCCATGGGAGAAAGATGAGGCAGTCTGCTTCCCTAAAGATTTACAGCCTTGAAAACCCTATGGGACAGTTCTACTCTGTCTAAAAGTGTCGCTATGAATTAGGATCGACTCAATGGCAGTGGGTTTGTCTCTTTTGGGGCATTTTCTATGAGTAGTAAGAAACGCTGGTGGCACAGTGGTTAACCACTCAGCTGCAACCTGAAGGGTCAGTGGCTCAAACCTATCAGCTGCCCCATGGGAGAAAGATGTGGCAGTTTGCTTCCATAAAGATTAAAAGAACCCATTGCCACTGAGCCCCATCTTCCTCCTGCTGAGCAGCTGGTAGGTTCCAACTGCTGACCTTTCCGTTAACAGCTGTCTAACCACTGCCCCACAGCCTTGGAAACCCTATGGGGCAGTTCTGCTATATCCTATAGGGTCGATAGCAGTCAGAATCAACTTGCAATGGGTTTGGTTTTTGTTTTATTTTTTCTGTAATACAGTAATGTCAAGCTGAGAAATAATGTGAAAACTGGTCTTGAGCAGATGAGACCCCTGCAGTGATGGCAGAAGCAAAATCACCACTTAAAACAAACAAGAAAAAAAATCTTATATATTTGAACATTTATTATCTCACTTCTAAAATATTAATAGCTCCAAAAAGAAATCATAATTAAAACTGTAAAGTAGTTGAAATTCGACCACCATGCAAATACTACATAACAAAATTAATGGTATGCAGTTAAAGTAGTAATTAAAATCAAAACCAAACCCACTGCCACTGAGTCGATTCCAATTCATAGCAACACTATAGGACACGTAGAACTGCCCCATAGTGTTTCCCAGGCTGTAAATCTTTACAGAGGCAGACTGCCTCATCTATCTTCCACAAAGTGCTGGTGGGTTCCAGCCGCTAACCTTTTGGTTAGTAGATGAATGCTTTAACCACTATGTCACCAGAGCTCCTAGACAGTAATTAAAAGACAGTTTATAGCTTAATATACATATGTATAATATATATATGCATACATTCATATAAGGAAAAAAAGAGAATTGATAAATAAAGCACTTACTCAAGAAGCTAAAAAAGAACTGCATAAGCTCAAATAAGAAAATACATAATAAAGATAAAACCAGAAATTAATGAAATGGAAAACAAACAAACAAACAAACAAAATAATAGCAAGGGAAAAGAAAATGAAAAACTGGTTCTCTGAGAAGACTAATGAATAAACAAACCTCTGGGAAAGGTATAAAAAAATAAAAATAAAAAGTAAAATAAATAATATTAGGAAAAAAGGCATAAACCTAACTATAAAGACAGAAATGATTTTTCTAAATAATAAAAATATTTTACACCAAAACATTTGAAAATTTAAAGAGAACTGAAACTTTTCTAAAAATATGTAAATTATTAAAATTGATTCAGGACTAAGCAGACATATTGATTAAAGTAGTGTAGTCCCTAAGGCATATTGACTGCCAACCAGAAGGCTGGCAGTTCAAACCCACCAGCCACTCCTTGGAAGGAAGACTGACAATCTACTTCCGTGGTGATACCACCTTGGAAACCCAAGGAGGGGTCGCTATGAGTCGGATCCCACTTGATAGCAGTGAGTTTGGTTTGGTTTTTGTATAGTAAGTAGTAGGTAGGAGAATTGAAACAATATTCCAAAAGCTACTCAAAAGCACCAGAAAACCAAACCAAACTCACCACCATCAAGTTGTTTCAGACTCATAGAGACCCCCTTTGGGTTTCTGAGGTGGTAAATCTTTATAGAAGTAGATTGCCCAGTTTTCCTTCCACAGAGTGGCTGGTGGGTTTGAGTGGGTGGTGGGTTTGAACTACCAACCTGCTGGTTAGCAGTCAGACACTATGCCACCAGAGCTCCTATTATTTTTATAGTCCCTATTATATTTATAGGTAATCTTTGCTAAAATTTCAGGTAACCTTTATCTTATAACCACTCATATAAATTATTCTAGATAATAGAGAAAAAAAAACCTCATCAATTAATTTTAAGAGGCTAGTATATTATTGAAAATCAAAACAGACATGGGTTATAAAGTAAATGAAAACTGTAGACCAATCACATTTATAGACATAGTCATAATAACGCTAAATAAAACATTAGAAAAATTAATTGATCAGTGTATAAAAAATCATAACCTATCTTCACCAAGCAGAACTTATCCCAGGAATTCCACAGTGGTCTAACATTAGAAAATCTATGAATGTAACACATTAGATTCAAGGAGAAAACACTATTTCGTCTTCTCACTATATACTGGAAAAATCTCTTGATAAAATTCAATAACCATTCATGTCAAAATTTCTTAACAAAAGTGAAATAACACAGAAACAAGGGACAAATATTATATGATCTCACGTATGTGAATTATCTAGAAAAGGCAAGAACATAGAGACAAAAGTTTATTAGTGGTTATGAGGGGTTGGAAGGGGGGTTATGGAGAGTTATTGATTAAAGGGGTCTAAGACCATTTCTATTTGGGGTGGGGAGAAGATTTTGGAAAAGAATAGTGGTGATGGTTGCACAATATGGTGAATGTAATGAATATCACTGAATTGATTCATACAATTAAAAATGATTAAAATGGCACCAAATATACATATATATATATACACACACACACACACACATATATATGATTGTCACTGAATTGATTCGAAGTCATAATGACTCCCTTTGGGCTTCCAAGGTGCTAAATCTTTACAGAAATAAAATGTCCCATCTTCCTGCTGTGGAGT
>NW_006921659.1:7697471-7699033 GCF_000298275.1 Orycteropus afer afer
CATTTTTTTTTTTTTAAATCCCTTAGCAAACTAAGTAAAGATAGGAAATTCTTGTTGGGACAGTCTATCATGGACCCCAAACATCCTTACATGTCCTTTCTGAGTATGCCAAAACTCAAGCTCTGATAAGCCTGTCCCTGTGCCACTTCTGCAGTTAGTCATATAGGGAAATAAGGAGGTCAGGTAAACCAGAGCATGACTTCACAGCAGGAGAGGACTGTATTGTTCTTATCTGATAGGGAAGGTGCTGAGCCCGTAGCCCTGGGATGCTCAGCTGTGGCACACTAGGTCACAACCTCACACCATGGGACTTGAGTTCAAGGGACTGGCGTTGTCATGCAGACATTCATGCTGTTTATTGTGCTGTGAATAATAACCTGTCTTGCTCTGATCCATTGAATCTCATTATCTACTTTCAGCATCTAGGAGTTGTGATAATAAAACCTGCTTGCTTACATCTCCTTTGGGATCTTGTTACTTTTTGTAATTCTCAGTGAGGTTGGATTTCTTCCCTGACAAAGGATATCTACAAAAAAACATACAGCAAGCATTATACAATAATGAAATGTTGGAAACAGTCTCTTTAAGCCAAAAATAAGATAATGATGCCGTCTACCACCATTATCTATTCATCACTGAATTAGAGTTCCTGGACAGTACAAAAGACAAGGAAAAGGAATGATGTTTAATAGAATGAATGAAACAAAACTGTCATTATTCATGGAGTAAATGATTAAGAAATCCAAGGCAATCTATAAAATATTGAAAATAATAAGAATTTATCAAGATTGTCATATTTAAGGACAATATATAAAAATCAAGAGTCTGTCTACACACCAATGACTATAATTGGAGAACGTAGAAAAAAAATTTTTTTTACATATACAAGGCATATCAAAAAACAGATGGCCTTCAAAAATAAAATTACAATATTTCCTAAAAGACATAAATGTAAATAACAGGAGAGTTAGATCATATTATAAGGCACTCTGGTGGAGAAGTGGATAAGGCACTTGACTGCTAACCAGAAGGTAAGCAGTTCAAATCCACCAGCCACTCCATGAAAAGAAGACAGGGTGATCTACTTCCATAAAGATTTACACCCTTGGAAACCCAGTGGAGGTCACTATGAGTTGGAATTGACTAGATAGCAGTGAGTTTTGTTTGGTTTATATCATATTATGGATGAGAAAAGTCCATATCATAAAGATGTCAAAATTTTTCCAAATGATTCTATGACCTCAGCATTTTTCTAATAAAAATACCATTAGAGCATTTGAACAAACTTATCAAGCTAATCCTCTTATTTATATGGAAGAACAACAGGTCAAAAATAGCCAAGGCAATTTTTAGAAAGACTAAGACAATGCTGATAAATATTATTACATTAAAACATTTAAAATTCTATACTACAAAAAGACCATTCAAAGTTAAGTAAACAACAAAAGTAAAAAAAGAGTTATTTACAATATATATAACAAAGGATTGTTGTTGTTTGCCACCGAGTCGGTTTCCGACGAGGCAGTTATCACTACGGAAGTAGGATTGCCCAACCTTCCTTC
>NW_006921659.1:7700188-7700680 GCF_000298275.1 Orycteropus afer afer
GGCTCCAGAAAGTCTGGAGTCAATGAGAATTTGAAATGCTATTCATTTTCCCCCTTTTGGTCAGAATTCTTCTAGGGAATCTTTGATCAAAATGTTCAGTAATGGTAGCCAAGCACCATACAGTTCTTCTGGTCTCATGACAAAGGAGACAATTGTTCATGGAGGAAATTAGCTACAAATTCCATTTCCATTCCCTCATACTACTCCTGGTTCTTCTTCTTCCTCTTTTGCTGCAGACAAATAGAGACCAATTGTTGTGCCTTGGACGGAACTCATACACCTTGATATCAACATTGGAGAAGAATTTCATACTTTCTAATAAAGTTGCAAATGTACATATCTTATTACCCAGAAAGTGTACTTCCAGGTAAAAACCCTAAGAAGCTTTTACACATAGGCCACAGAGACATATACAAGGATGCTCATTGCCGTCTTGTTTCTAATGGTGAAAAACTTGTTGTTGTTGTTGTTGTTAAGTGCCATCGAGTCGTT
>NW_006921659.1:7707261-7739983 GCF_000298275.1 Orycteropus afer afer
ATGACCAGAATTACTGGTCGGATGGAGTATGGTGAGACCTCCAATACTACGGCCCTGGGATGCACTTTGGGCCTGGAATAAAACTCACTCCCAGGGACTGGCTCTTAGCCCAGTAGTAAATAAAATGTACACACAGACAACTCAACCCAGGGTGACGCACCCACATACTCTACCGAGATGCATCCCTTGAAGCAATTAACTTCGGGGCACCAGAGGAGCAACATTCACATGGAGGAAATGCACAGAGGAGTGCATAACTATGGGGGGGGGGGCAGTTACTGGGTAGAGGGGAGGAGAGTGGGTTAGGGTTGAGGATGGTAATTGGGAAGTGAAACCAAATGTACATGAAATGTAAAACAAACTGTGCTCTGTAAACTTGCACCTAAAACACAATAAAAAAATAAAATAAATAAAGTCTATGTATCTTATGAGAAAAAAAAACTTTAAAATGTGATTAGTAACAATTCCTGCTGTGTGCTTTTAATACACTATTGTTATAACCTCTCTAAGTCACTGCACTACCAACTAAGAAAGATCGTTTTTTTCCTTCTTTGAAAGATTAAGCCTGTCAAGTTTTTTGAAAACAATGTTTGTCTTTCATGTTAACATCTATGGCAGAAATTACATGGTACATTTAACTTGAATGCACTATTACGAAACCAACTTAATTTACTTGTTTAGAAACTGCTTTACTTTCAAAATTAAGCCTAAATTTTGGAAACAACTAAAAAAATAACTTTGTTCTTTCTTTCTCTCCTTTTTTTCTCATTGCTATATGGGGTGCTTATTTCACAAAGCTAGGAATGAAAATCAAGGTATCCTAATGTTCTGTTTTCCTAGAATTCAATGTCTAAAACAATCTCTTGGTAACAACTTTAAGATAATCATACAAGAAATGAAAAGTTTGGAGGTTTGATATAAAAAATGCTTTACAATAAGTTTTCACATAAAATATAGATATCTATAATGAATATAAATGAACACTCATGAATGTAAGATGTTGCTGTACATCTCTCAAACACTGCCATCGAGTCGGTCCCGACTCATAGAGACCCCTCCTTGGGTTTCCAAGGCAGTATCTCTATGAAGTAAATTGCCCAACCTTCCTTCTGAGGAGTAACCCTTCATGAGGGTAAACAGGACAGAGAGAAGGGTAAATGATGTTAGAGACACTTATTAAGAAGCTGTGTTCAGAGATGCCAAAGAAACGGTGTTAGGGAGGTGGAATTAAATGTACCTAAACCAAACTCAATGCCGCCGTGTCGAGGTTTCTGAGGTGGTATCTCTAAGGAAGTGGATTGCCCAATCTTCCTTCTGAGGAGTTGCTGGTGGGTTTGAACTCCAGCATTCTGGTTAGCAGTCAAATGCTTTAGGCACTACGCCACCAAAGCCCACTATGGCTCTGTGGCCAGGATGAATTTTAAGTGCATGGATTAGAGAGGAGAGAGTATTCCAGGCAGTTCTAAAACTCAGTTTTAGCCACGAGTCCTTTTATTCAAGATAGAAATGCTATTGATCAGTAGTCAAATCTCCTAAAGGCAGAAGACTAGAAGGAAGGGAGAAGGAGGAGCAAGGGCAGGAGGAGATATTGTACAGCCTTATGAGTCCACAACAACATAAAGACATTAAGATGTCATTCAAATATGCTGAAAAGCAAAAAGACATTCCTACAAAGGAAAAAAAGAAAACCTCCATTTAATTTCTTTCTCTTTCATATATCCAAAAATTTTAGCAGGGCTGCCTTTTGCACAATGAAGTTTATCGCTGCCATAATCCCTTTACCCGCATCCTCCTATTTTACAGAGAAAAAAATTAATCCACCATAAAGCCATTGCACTTGATTTAATCTTCAAAATTTCAGATACCATTTCTCCCAGATGATCTCTTCATACCTTTTCTTTCCTGTGTCCTACCCTCTTCATCTTTCCCTCTGTCCTTTTCCCTTAAGATTCTCAATTGCCTCCTCCAAAAAATTCAAACCTGTTACCACTGAGTCAATTGTGACTCATGAAGACCCTGGGTGTTAGAGAATAGAACTGCTCCATAGGGTTGTCTCGTCTGTAATCTTTGTGAAAGCAGATTATCACCTCTCTTCCATGCTGCTGCTGGGCGGGTCTGTATTGTCAACCTTCCGATCAATAGTTGAGTGCAAACCGTCTGCGCCACTCAGAGATTCCCTAAATACTGCCTCTACTCTTCCACCTCTTCTCTCTGATTTTTTGCCTTGTTATTTTTTGTCCTGAGATGAAAAAAGATGATAAGGAATTAGACAATGAAAAAAGTATATCAAGGGATCTGTGTTGTTTTAGTTGTGGTGGAGTCAGCTCTGACTCATGGCAACCAAACAAAACATTACCTGGTCCTGTACCGTCTTTATGATCAATGGCATGTTTGAGTCCAGTGTTGCAGGACCTACAGATTCCCATTTTTGTGGAGTTGCCTTTTCCAAGAATCTGGAGTAGCTTTCTTCTTTTACTACTCTATGCATGTGAAGGAAGAGTACATGGGTGGTGCAGTTGGTTAACATGCTTGGCTGCTAAGTGAAAGACTGGTGGTTTGAGTCCACCCAGAGGCACCTTGGAAGAAAGGCCTCGTGATCTGCTTCCAAAACAATCAGCCCTTGAAAACCCTGTGGAGCACAGTTCTACATGGACATGCACGGGTCTTCATGAGTTGGAGTTGACTCTCGGGCAACTGGTTACTAGTGTGTAAAAGGGAAGGAGAAAACTTAAGGAGTAGAGAGAAGTACTGTACACCCAACAAAGGATCAGGGGAGGAAGGAGCCATGTGTATTCCAGTTGCTAAGCCTGGACTAATCTCATTCCATCAAGCATCTCCTCTGCGTTTGCTAAGGGTGATAATCAGCCAATATGATGAAGGAATCTGGACACTCATAGCTGCTCATGCTGTCCTGAAAGAAGGCTAGCTCCCTTGCTTTCCTCCCCTTCCTAGGAAATATGTATGTTTTAACAATGGGCATCTGCAAACAGCCCTACCTTTGTGGTCTAGTTTATGGGAGTGCCTCTAATTCTGGGAATTTGGAATGAAAGAACGAAGCAAAGGCGGTGTCCGGGCAGAGCTGAGGGAGCTCTGTCTCTTGGCTTCAGCATAGTTTATGCCAGGCTACCAAAGCCATTGTGTATTTATTTCTCCCAGGCCTGGGGCCAGCCAGAGACTATCCTCACCCTCCTCCCTCTTCATGTGCACTAGACAAACAGCAGTCACTTTTATATTATCGTGACATATAGTATAAAATGAAATTATTTCACTGATTTTTGTAACAGCCTTTTTTGAGATATAATTCACATACTATACAATTTACCTAAAGTATACAATTCAATGGCTTTTAATATGCTCACAGGGTTATGCCACCATCACCACAGTCAATTTTAGAACATTTATGTTACCCCCGAAAGAAACCCTGTGCCCAGTAGCCATTCTCTCCTCCCCTCTCCCGTCAGTCCTAGGCAACCACAATCTATTTTCTATCCCTAGAGATTTGTCTGTTCTGGACGTTTTATATGAATGGGATCATACACTGTGTAGTCTTTTTTAACTGGCTTCTTTTCACTGAGTATGTTTTTGAGATTCATCCATGTTATAGCATGCATTAGCCCTTCATATTTTTGCCAAGTAATATTCTTTTGTATATATATCCTATTTTATTTATCCATTCATCATTTGATGGACATTTGGGTTGTTTCTAAGTTTTTGCTATTATGAATAATGCTGCCAAGAACATCTCTGTCCAATTTTTGTGTGGCCATTACACTGACTTTAGGATATTTTAAAACAAGCCAGACCTTTCTCTTTTTTCTTTCCCAGAGTAGCAGAGAGGAAAACTTTTGTCCTTCACTTCTTCCTTGAATTTTCCAAAGCAGGAGGAAAGAAAAGTACACCCTCCCAAGGATCCTCCCCTCTTCATTTCCACCTTCATTAAAACCCATTTTGCAGAATCAGCATTCCAAGTTGAGCAGGAGAAATACCAACTCACAGGCGAGCCAATTAAAATTTGGAAAAGCAGAGTCCATGAAAAGCAGACTATTGGGAAGTGGAACTAATAAGCTGGGAGGAAGAAAAAGTGCCAAAGATATGCTTCATTTGTATAGAATTGTAATTACCTCAATTTGTGACACAAAAATGTGTGCCAAGCAGCTTGATTTCTCAAACTCCAAAGTTCATATATATGAATTAACCTGGGGAGGCAGTTCTGATTCAGTTGGTGGGTGAGGACTGAGATGCTGCATTTTTAAACAGATGGAAACAATGCTAAAACATAGATCACACTTTGGGTAATAAGGAACTACAGACAAGCTCTGTCTATAACTTAAGAAATACACTTCACATGTATCCTAACTGCACTGCATCATTTTGTTATTTCCATATCAATTGTTGTCTAAAGGAGATTTCTGTCATACCTCTTGCACTTCCATTTTTCCATACTTTAATAATACTTAGAAAAGGTTGTCAGCCAAAATGAGCACAGATTGCAGAAAATTCTTATTCTGAATTTTTTTTCAGGACCTGGGTTTTCTGAAGAGAATTCCCCCTGCATCCCTTTGGCTATTCATGCATGAAATATAATGATGGTTTGTTTTTTTTTTTGTTTGTTTGTTTTGTTTTGTTTCCAAGGAGGACAATTTAAAAAGATCTTTTAAAAGAACAGACAAGAGGTGAAAATAACAATGGGAAGGTCTTTTACTGGAGGAACGTGGAGGTGGGGGAGAGAAAAATTAGAGGAAAGAACCTTATTATTTTAAAAAATTTGGGTCAAAAACTCTAATTTTTCCCTAATTTTCCAAAATTTATCTTAAATTAAAGACAGGGAGCAATGGGAGAGAGAATCAGGCTTCCTGAAAAGAATCTATTTTTACCTGAAAATAGGGAAAAACAAAGAAGCAGTGGCTGAACAACAAGGGAAAGTGATAGCAGGAGGAAAACTAACATTAACACACCTCTCTTGAAAGGTACTGCAGTAGGATCCTTTACACACACACGATCTTGTGGAATCTTCTCTTGAATCCTCATTTCACAGGTGAAAAAAAGGAGCAAGCTCAGTAATTTGTCCAAAGTCACAGAGATATTGGGTCACCATTTGAATGTGTATCAGCCTCACTCTGGGTCCAATATACCTGGCACCAGCATAAAGCCTCCCATGCAAAATCTTCTTATTTTTGTTTACTTTTTAATATTATGAAGCATATCATACATGCAAAAGAGTAATATCCATGTACAATTTATAATAACCCCAGACCAAACCAAACTTACTGTCATCAAGTCAATTCTGACTCATAGAGACCCCCACTGGGTTTCTTAGGCTGTACATCTTTATGGAAGCAGGTCACCCCATCTTCCTCCTGTGGAGTGGCTGGTAGGTTTAGAATCACTGACCTTCTGGTTAGCAGCCAAATGTTTTATCCACTAAGCCACCAGAGCTCCTTACAATTTATAATACAATATATTAAATGAACATCTGTGTACCCACCAACTGAGCTTAATAGAACTTTACCAAAATATCTGATGCTTCTTTATGTCCGTCCCATCCCCAGTCTTGTCCCCGCCTACTTCTCCCTAACCTCAGTGGTACTGAATTTTCTGTTAATCATTCTGGAAGGTCTTTAAAAAAAAAATTGTGTAAATATACATATAGGGAGCTCTGGTAGCATAGTGCCTAAGGCACTTAACTGCTAACCAGAAGGCTGGCGGTTCAAACCCACCAGCCACTCCTCAGAAGGAAGGGTGGACAATATACTTCCGTAGTGATATTGCTTCGGAAACCCAAGGAGGGATCACTATGAATCAGATCTGACTCAACGGCGTGAGTTTGGTTTAAATATACATGTAACAAACCATTTACCATTTCAACATTTTTCACATGCACAATTCAGTGACGTTAATTGTATTCTGGAAGTCTCTTTTTATATTTATTAATTATCAGGCCATGGGGGACTGAAGGTATAATCTGAATGAAAAAGCAATAGGTAAAGATATGTAAAAATGAACAAACTGGGAACATGAAGTCTTTTCCCTTAAAAAAATATTGGAAAGACTAGTGGAAAAGTCAGATAGGAGAAGAAATTTAGAGGGGCAAACAAGAAGTTGAAGAGAAATGGGTACAGGACTTAAATGCCCTCAGCTGATCCCTCTTCACTCCTTCCCTCCCTCCCTCCTCTCTTCAACTGCTTATTGAGCTCCTACTACAGGCTGGGTATAAGTAGGGTGATCGTACATCCCAGTTTGCCTGTTGTTGTTGTTGTTATGTGCCATTGAGTCGGAACCGACTCAAAGCGACCCCTTCTTGGGTTTCCAAGGCAATATCACTATGGAAGTAGATTGCCCCATCTTCCTTCTGAGGAGTGGCTGGTGGGTTTAAACCACTAGCCTTCTGGTTAGCAGTCAAGTGCCTTAGGCACTATGCCACCAGAGCTCTCCCAGTTTGCCTAAGAGAATACAAATTTATGTGTTGTTCCAGCATAATTGTTAAAACACCCTCTTATTCTCAAACTACACTGGTCTGGATGTTGTGTTCACCTTCAGCACTAGAGATAGAGCAGCAAATAAAATAAGGTCCTTTCTTTTATGGTGCTTATAACCTCGCTCTCACACATATTATTTTCAACTTGTTGGTTCTCCTAGACCATAAATCCGGGATGTCAATACTACTAGCTCATCTGACCACAAAATACTTTATTTTGATTATTTAATGTGTGTGTTCTGGTTACCTAGTGTTGCTCTGACAAGAATATACCACAAATGAGATTACTTTAACAGTTTATTCTCCACACTGTGGAGGCTTTAAGTCCAAGTTCAAAGTGCCAGGCTCTAGGAGCTGTGTGAAAGCCCCCCCTGACCTTGGACTTCAGCTCTGCCTCTTGCTCCCGGCCCACTGAAAGCCAGAGGCATGTCTTCACTCAGGCAGCTACTGGCTGCTGAGGCTAACAAGCCAAAGGTCAACAAATAAAACGGCACAAATAAAACGACGTTACCAAACCACACGGCACGCCATTAATTCAAGTCCATTGTAAGTCCCAAGGTGGGCAGAGCATGGCAGGCTGCTGAACAACACAGTTACATGCAGGGTCCAAGTGTGCCAAAAGCTAAAGACTTTCCCCAAGACTTCTCCTTACATATAGGAAGCAGACCACATCTCAAAGCTACTCAGCTACTTGTGGTAGATCCCACTATGGAGCTGATTGCCAGTCTCATCATGGGGAATAACTACCACCAGCTGCCCAGCCACTCAACCAAGCCCAGCCAAGTTGACACAAACATAACTACCAGAGTGTGGAAAACCTTCCTTATCCTTGGAGTTTAAGCAGAGATAAGTTAGAAGTTCCTACTAAAGGTATGTCTGGGAAGAGTAAATAGAAAAGCAGAAAAGAAAGGTGAGGTTGGCAAAAGCTATCTAAGTATGGAGTGCTTACACGGTGGAAGACAATTGGCTGTTCAGTCATGAGCAAAGCAGACTCAGGTGTTAATCACCAATGGAGAAAACACACTTGCTGTTATTCACCTACAACAGCACTTTATAAGACTTGCCAGCTTTTTCAACAAGTGTTTTCCAACCTTCTAAAGAAGGAAAGAGATATTTCCATACAGCAGTGATACAGAGTTTTAGGGAAATGGCAACCAATACATTATATCATTGTGTGTATGTATGTATGTACATACATGTGTGCGTGTGTATATCTCTATCTTAGGAGCTCTGGTGGTGTAGTGCCTGAGGCATTTGACTACTAACCAGAAGGCTGGTGGTTCAAACCCAACAGCTACTCCTCAGAAGGAAGACTGGGCAATCTACTTAAATAGCGATACCGCCTCAGAAACCCAGGAGGGGTTGCTATGAGTCAGATCCAACTCGACAGCAGTGAGTTTGGTTTGGTTTGTATATATATCTTAGTTTTCCTGCAAGAAAGAAGACTGGATAGCAAATACAAAATGCAAATAATACAGATATAATACTGTAAGTAGAAATAAATGGCTCTGAGAAATACTACTTATAAAACTTGAACATATCGAAGACTAACTCATTCCATAACTCCTTAATCTATTCAAAATTTATTAAATGCCTATTGTATGGTAGTCAAAAATTTCCAAACCAGGACATATAGGGGAACTATAAAAGAAAAGACTGAAAAATTGGACTGTGTTAAAATCAAGAACTTCTGTAATTCAAAAGACACTATTAAAAGACAGGGAGAAGAAACATCTCTCTGACAAAAAAGTCATAACCAGAATATATAAAGAACACTGATAATCAACAACTTGAAAAGAAAACCAAGTGTCCATTTTTTTAAATGTAATTTTAAAAAAGAAAGCAAAGCAAAGTCAGATCTTTTATATCTACTTTATCACGCCACTGCTTCAGCAAATGTGATTTAATAAGGAAGTACCAAACAACAGTGGTAACCTCTATAATACTGTCTACTTTGTTACCAAGTCCCTGTTGTTGTTGTTGTTAGGTGTTGTCGAGTCATTTCTGACTCATAGCGACCCCATGCACAGCAGAACGAAACACTGCCCAATCCCGCGCCAGCTCCATGATCCCTGCTATACTTGAGCCCATCATCGCAGCCACAATGTCAATCTATCTCGTTGAAGGCTTCCGCCTGTTTCGTCGACCCTCCACCCTACCAAGCATGACATCCTTCTCCAGGGAATGGTCCCTTCTGACAACATGACCAAAATAGGTGAGACAAAGTCTACCATTCTCAATTCCAAGGAGCATTTCGGGTGCACCTCCTCCAGGACAGATCTGTTAGTTCTTTTAGCAGTCCATGGTACTTTAAGCATTTTTCACCAGCACCACAACTGAAAAGCATCAACTCTTCTTTGGTCTTCCTTATTCATTGTCCAGCTCTCACATGTATACGAGGCAATTGGAAATATCATGGCTTGTGTCAGGAGCACCTTAGTCCTCAAGGAGACATCCTTGCTCCTCAGCACTTGAAACAGTTCCTTTGCAGTTGACCTTCCCAGTGCTACACATCATCTAATGTCCTGACTGCTGCTTCCATTGGCATCAACTGTAGAACCAAGTAATGTGAATTCTTTGACAACCTCAATCTTCTCTCCATTTATTGTGATGCTGCTCATTGGTCCAGTTGTGAGGATTTTTGTTTTCTTTATATTGAGACGTAATCCATACTGCTGACTGTATTCTTCAACCTTCATCAGTAGGTGCCTTAAGTCATCCTAACTTTCAGCAAGCAAAGTTGTATCATCTGCATATCTCAGGTTCTTAATGATTCTTCCTCCAATCCTGATACCAGGTTTTTCTTCATATAGTCCAGCTTCCGGATTATTTGCTCAGCATATAGATTGAATAAGTGTGGGAAAAGGATACAACCCTGACACACTCCCTTCTTGATTTTAAACCATGTAGTAGTGTTCCCTTGTTCCATTCGAACGACACCCTCCTGGTCAAGGTACCGGTTCCTGATGAATACAATCAAGTGTTCAGGAATTCCCATTCTTCTCAATGTTATCCATAATTTGTTATGATCCACACAATCAAATACCTTGGCATAGTCAATAAAACACAAGTAAACATCTTTCTGGTATTCTTTGTCTTGAGCCAAGATCCATCTGACAACAGCTATGATATCCTTGTTCCACATCCTTTTCTGAATCCAGCTTGCACCTCTGGAAGTTCTCTGTCAATATACTGCTGCAAACGTTTCTGAATTATCTTCAGTAAGATCTTACTTGCGTGTGATATTAATGATACTGTTCTATAATTTCCATATTCTGTGGGATCACCTTTCTTTGGAATGGGTACAAATATGGATCTCTTCCAGTCAGTTGGCCAGGTAGCTGTCTTCCAAATCTCTTGGCATAACTGAGTGAGTGCCTCCAATGGGGCATTCATTTTTTGAAATATCTCAATTGGTCCCTAAAACCTACCATTTCCAAATAGCAGAACATTTGTTCCTTGCTATGTCTGCTTAGAACATAGCTTGCTCTATAGTTCCATCTCAAAAATGATTCATCTTAACACTCTTTGTCCTTGAACAGTAACAGACTTCATGACTAAAATTAATCAAACTGTTTACCTAGATTTGGTGATTATGTTCCATTTAAATCAGTTATAGACATAAAAATAACAATTTTTCAAAAGGTTTACTCTAATGTATTCTCTACCAAAAGGGTAAGCACCTAAATTATTTTCATAGCCATTATAAAGTTAATTTCACTATTAATGGTTTAAGTTGAAGCAGCTAAAATAAATTAATTAATTAAATAACGAAACAAAAACAAACAGAACAAAACTCACTGCCATCAAGTTGATTCCGACTCCTTGGGACCCTCATCGCGTTTCCAAGGCTGTAAATCTTTATGGAGGTAGGTTGGTTGCCTCATCTTAAAAGACAACTATCTCTCTCACACAAAAATACCCAACTAACATATGTTGCATATTTCAAATTCCTGCTCAAGAAAGAAAACTCACACTTCGTGTCTGAAACAGAGATAACTATTTCCTATTTTGCTAAAATGCCAAAATTTGGAACACTACTGTGGTTGATCAAATATTTTTTAGTTGGACATCTAGAATTGAATTTTGTAAATAAAAGGTATCACTCACCATCTTAAGAAAAAGGCTATTGCCAATAACACCCTCTGACTCAGGCAGAATCATGGTGCCTAGTTGAATTTTACCCCTGAGCTCCTAAAAATTAGTAAGAAAACACCAGTATAAGAAAAAATAGGCAAAGGGCATTCCACAAAACAAGAAAGACATATAAATAGCCAATAACCATATAAGGCAATGTTTGACTTCCCTGGTAATAAAACAAATACAAACTGCAAAACAAGAAGCAATTTTAACCTAAAAAGTTAAAAGAGACTTTCAGAAGTTACAGATGAAACTATAAAGAAAGATTTGGGAAAAGAAACTTTAATTCTAAGTGCAACTTCAAGGCTGAACTAAGAAATAAATAGGGGAGAGAAAACACAAACTGGACTTAAGCAATTAAAAAACAGATGAAATTTTTTTAGATTAGCAAAAATGTTGCCAACTTTATAACCATAAGCAAACCCATTGCCATCAAGTGGATTCCAACACATAGCGACCCCATTGAGTTTCCAAGCCTATTAAGTATTTACAAAAGTAGATTGCCCCATCTTCCTCGTACGGAGCATGTGGTGGCTTTGAACTGCTGAGCTTCTGGTTAGCAGCCAAAAGTCCTACTCACTATCCCACCAGAGCTCCAACTTTACTTTAGTGCTTATTTCTCTGCTTAGCTTTTCTCTTTTTAAAAAGTTTAGAAATACTAAATATTCCTAGATATCATAGTAACAAAATCTATTTTTCTTTTAAAATGGATAAAACTGTAAAAAGTACTAATTTTTCTCTTAATTAGCCATCCCACTCCTCAGAGGGAAGATGGAGCAATCTACTTCCATAGTGATACTGCCTCGGAAACCCAAGGAGGGGTCACTATGAGTTGGGTCCGACTCGACGACACATAACAACAACAACAATAGTATAAATTTAGTGTTTTTAAAAGATTACTAAAACAAAAATAGTGTTTTTTATATGAGGGCATCTTACTCTAATTGCCAGTAAAGTTCACGAAAAGATACAACTTGACAAAT
The DNA here is from genome assembly GCF_000298275.1 of Orycteropus afer afer. NCBI lineage: Eukaryota > Metazoa > Chordata > Mammalia > Tubulidentata > Orycteropodidae > Orycteropus > Orycteropus afer. The sequence continues at coordinate 7,718,860 of NW_006921659.1, forward strand.
AATTTTGCCAACTTGAAGCATTGTCTCCTGCATGATGATTAATGTCAGTGTGTTCCCCTTTTAAGAGACATCTGTTAACCGGAAACATTTTAATGTCTTAAAATCACATATTCAAAATAGTTTAAAATCATCTATTTTGACTTTTCTCTTAAATTGCTAAGATAGAGTTAGAAAGAAGTGATTCAATTAAACATTTGCCAAAAATCCACAAAAAAATACGTTATGAGCCAGGGATGGAGAGAAGGAACGAGATAGAAAATAGGATCAAGTCTTCCCTCCCTTCCTTATATTTAGGCAGTGCCAAAACACTCAAAGCTCCTGCATTAGCCTTAAGATAGCTCTAGACCCAGAAATTTTTTGAGGATCAATGATAGAGATGGCGAGCATTATACATAAGTTGATCTTAAGAGTTCTAGGAAAGATTTCAATATGCACAGAAAAGAAGTGAATATAATCAGGGTGGCGGTCTGTTGACCTTGAGTTTAACCTGAAGAAAGAAATCATCGTGTAGAGTTCATGGTCCGAACAAGGAGTTTTTAAGAGTAAATGTGAGTGCTAGTAATAGCAATTCTGAGACAATTGGCATAAATTGGGATACATGACCACCCAACCAGTGTCCAGCCCTGTGCCTGGCATACTGATGGGCTCAATAAGGATTCAAGGCAGGCAGGCAAGAAGAAGGGCAGGAGGGCAGAGATGTCGGTTGTGAGCACGGAAGAATACAGGCTTGTGCTTAAGGCTTCATGAAGGAAGTGAAGCCTCTTTCACCTTTGCTGCACCTGAAAGGCAGGTTACAAGGTTATCTGCTTCAGCCTCTTTTTACTTCCTCATCTCTTCCTGTATTTCTATGAAAATGTTTCTTTCCATTCAGAGTGCATTAAAAGTATTTTGCATTTCTAATTTCTGTGGAAATTCTGATAATGCAACATGTTCTACAAATCCCTATAATTGCATTTTGCTCTTTTATTAACAAAATCAATTCCGATTGTGTTGTTTCGACCCACTGCAGAACTGCTTTCACTAAATTATGTTCCAAGTCTATGTTAGGTGCTATAATAAACACCCCTGAGAAATTTGTTGTTCAGTCTATTTTAATAAATTGTCAATAGCATTGTTTCTGACATCATAGAATTCATTTTATGAGGATGACCCATACAGACAATTCTTCTGATTGGAGAACAAAGAAGTCTTGTAGTTCTTCTATGGGTCTGTTTTTTTCTTAAGGACTGAACTGTATAATTTACACCATTTCCCATTTTACTGAGTGTTAGAAAACTTACAGCCAAATTTGGATCCCAGCCATCTAGCAGCAGAATGTTTAAGTACTCAACTGCTACTCAAAAGGCAGGCTGTTCTAACCCTCCAGTGGCTACTGCAGCCTAGGAAACCCTATGGGCAGTTCTACTCTGTCCCATAGGGTCACTATGAGTCAGAATTGACTCAAGGGCACACAACAACACACTAGTGCGTTGGTCATTTTGGTAACTGGTTTAGTCTTACTCCTTATTAACTTGGATTCCACCCTTATTTTAAGCCAGTCAGCTTTAAGATATTAAAAAAAAAAAAATGTTTTAACATATTTGCAAGTCATCCTACTTTGTCCCTTGGCTGTTGTTGTTGTTATGGGCCATCTAGTCAAACCCAACTCATAGTGACCCCTTCTTGGGTTTCCAAGCCAGTATCACTATGGAAGTAGATTGCCCCACCTTCCTTCCTTCCAAGGAGTGGCTGGTGGGTTTGAACCGCCAGTCTTCTGGTTAGCAGTCAAGTGCCTTAGGCACTACGCTACTAGATGTAAATCTCTTGAAATCCTTTCAAGATTAAGATAAGGTTATAAGAATACAAGGAAAGGAAGAGAGGAGACAAAAGTAAAGCTATTGTCACTTAATTCCATTTACTTTTCAATGTCAAATTCATTTACTTTTTCAATGTCAAATCAAACCTATTTCAAAATCACCCTGTCACAACTCTGTGTCTTCTAAAGAAGAGGGACTCACGTATCTTGTGAGAGGTCCCTGGAGGGACAATGGGTCACAGAAGAGTCTCTGCTGTCTTATTTTGAGTCAGAATTTCAACTCATGCTATTTTCCATCTTAAACAAAGGTGACTGCTATGGATAGAATTGTGTTCCCCCCAAAATATGTAGAGTAAATCCTAACTTATATACCTGTGGTTGTAATCCCATTTGGGAATGGGTTTACTTTGTTATGTTAAGAGCCCATGTCAACATAGGGTGTGTTTTAAGCCAATCAGCTTTAAGATATTTAAAAAAAAAAAAAAAAAAAGAGCAGTTTAGGCATAGAGAAGCAGCAAAGATGGGGGAAGAGAGATGTCAAGCCACATAAAGACCAGCCAGGAGCACAAGCTCAAGAGAGACAAGGTTCTTCCTCCAGAGTAAACGGAGAGAAATCTATCCCCTAGAGCCAGCACCTGAATTTAGACCTAGCCTCCTAAAAAAGAAAAACCAAACTCACTGCCATGAGTCAATCCCAACTCATAGCGACCCCTCCTTGGGTTTCTGAGGCAGTAGGAGCTCTGGTGGCATAGTGCCTAAGGCATTTGATTGCTAACTAGAAGGGTGGTAGTTCAAACCCACCAGCCACTCCTTGGAAGGAAGATTGGGCAATCTACTTCCATAGAGATACCACCTTGGAAACCCAAGGAGGGGTCGTGAGTTTGGTTTTGCGTTTATCTCTACGGAAGTAGATTGCCCAGTCTTCCTTCTGAGGAGTGGGTGGTGGGTTTGAACTGCCAGCCTTCTGGTTAGCAGTCAAGTGCCTTAGGCACTATGCCACCAGAACTCCCTAGCCTCCTAAACTGTGAGAAAATAAATTTCTGTTTGTTAAAGTCACCCACTTGTGGTATTTTTGTTACAGCAGCACGAAGTAATTAAGGCAGTGACACTGAACTACCTCCAGCAGGAGGTGCCCTGCAAGGTGCTTTCCCAATAGAGGTGATGAGCTGTCTATCTGCAATAGTGCACATCTGCAGGAAAATGGGGCTGGTTAGAAATGCAGTTAATGACCAAGGAAGCATTCTTCCCCCTGTGCAAAGCTGTCTGGCCACATATAGAGATGAGAGAATCACAATTAGTTCTTCCCTTGCTCCATGTATTAATTATGCAAACTCACTAGCCCAGATAGTTATGACTATCCGGCAGTAAGTAGTGTATTCAGTGGTTGGAACACGTAGTAGACTGAACATGAAAACCTGCATAACTGCAGGAGGAAGTTATCTGTAGCAAGCTTGCCAAATATGAACAATAGATGTGGAAATAAAGCAATGATCAGAGGAAAAAAATGTGTGATCGGCCATATGATACATTCATAACACAGCCTTGTTAGAAATCCAATCATACCAGCACCTTTTTTAACATTTTATTTTGTTTTAGGTGAAAGTTCATAGAGTAAATTAATTTCCCCTTCAACAATTCATACACAAATTATTCTGTGCCATTGGCTGCTGTCCTCGCAATGTATCAGCACCCTCCCCATTTCCACCCTGCCTGCCCCACTTCCATCTGTCCAGTTTCCCTGCCCCTTCTTGCCTTCTCATGTTTACTTTTGGGCAAATGTTGCCCATTTGGTCTCGTACAGTTGATTGTTCTAAGAAGCATATTCCTCATGGGTGTACCTGTTTATTTGTTAGGCCAATCTATTATTGGCTGAAAGGTGACCTCCTGGTGTGGCTTCAGTTCCAGATTAAAAGAGTGTCTTAAGGCAATAGTTCCAGGATTCTACCAGTCTATATCAGTCCAGGAAGTCTGATCTTTTTTTTTTTTTTATTAACAAATTTGAGTATTTTTCATTTTGATCCCATTCTAACAAGAAACTTCTATTGTATCTCTGGTCAGAGCAGTCAGGAGTGGGAGCTGGGCCCCATCTAGTTCTTCTGGTCTCAGACTAAAAGACACTGTTTTGTGTGGATCTTTGGTCCTATGAACTAATTTTTTCATTGAGTCTTTGCTCCATATGGGAAGAGACCAATAGTTGTATCTTACATGTCCACTTACAAGACCCCAGATGCTTTTTACCAAACTAGGATGTAGAACATTACCTTTATGTACTATGTTATGCCAATTGGCCTAAATGTCCCCTGAGACTATGGTCCTTAGTCTTCAAGCCCAGGAACTCAGTCCTACAAGGTGTCCAGATATGTCTAAGGAGTTCCAATAACTTTGCTCCCTATGAAGTCTATTATATATATGAATATATATGTGGCACACACAAGTATGTACATACAAATGTCCACAACTGTACCCATATATACATATACTTGTATTCCTATATCGCCTCCCACATCTATATAGCATACATATCTACCTATGTAACCCTGACCAATTTTTCATTGTTATTACTGTTGTTATAGAACTGTATAAAGTATAGCATTTACCACTGTTGTCCTCTATTCTTGGGTACCTCTCAGTGTCTTCATTTACCTTCATCACATTGTGCTGACTTCCCCCATATTGTGTATTGCCTTGCCCTTCACTAGAATTAATATGTGTCTACTATCTAGAAGGTTGAGCAATCCTACTTCCATAGTGATACTGCCTCAGAAACCCAAGGAGGGGTCGCTACGAGTCGGGGCTGACTCGACGGCAAACAACAACAACAACGACATCTAGAAAGTAAGTCTCCCTCCCTCTCCCTCCTTTCCTCAGTAACTATCAAAGAATGTTGTTTTCTATGTGTAAGCCTATTCTTGACTTTTTATGAAAGTGATATCATATATTTGTCCTTTTTTGATTGACTTATTTCACTCAGCATAATGTCCTCCAGATTCGTCTATGTTATGTTTTGCAGACTCATCATTATTCTTTATTATTGTGTGGAATCCATTATATGTACGTACCATACTTTGGTTATCCATTCATTCACTAATGGATACTTAGGTTGTTTCCTTCTTTTTGCTATTGTGAATAATGCTGGAATGAACATGGGTTTGCACATGTCTATTTGTGTGTGTCACTGCTCTCATGTCTCTAGGATATATACCTAGGAGCAGGATTGCTATATCATATGGTCATACCAGCACTTTTTGTCTTGTTTTGTAGTCTTCGAGGTTAGAAAGCCCAGTCTCCCCAAACTATTCTTATTATTCTAATCTGAGTAAATACAGTTTACATATTTACATATATCAAGGGACTGAGACTTTATACATCTGCTGTATTTGGTTCTGTAGTAAACCACTACTCATTATTACCTACGCAAAAAATAAGTTTGGGCAGTGGGTCCAAACATTTATAAAAAGAGTAGGCATAATGTAGAGAAATGAACACTGACCTCAAGAGACATGAGTTCAGGCCCCAGCTCTTTACCAGGCAGCTGGGTGTCCTTGAAATGCCCTTGCTAGATCTTTTTCCTAATCCCCACTGGGCTAGATGTATAGTTCTTAAAATTTTGGTGACTATCTAGGGAGGTTGATTAAAATGCAGACTCTTCAACCCTACCGGGATATCAATAATTTTGTAGTAAGCAGATTACTTGACAGTAATATAGTTACGATGTCTTAATTATAATTTTCCTTTGCAATGTTGCTAACTCAAGGTCATTGATTCACCATGTTATATTATTGTTAATAATACTATTTTATAATATAAGTAGTCCCTGACTTATGACTTATTCAAGTTATGATGAATCGCACTTACAACTATCTGTTTGTCTTTTTTTCACACATCTTATCATTAGTAATATGTATTACATACAATATTGCAGTGTGTATTTTGTCAATGTTATCATTCTCAGATGTAATGTTTTCAATCCCAAAATATCATATTTATAAACATATTGATAAGAAAAGGAAATAATAATGAAAACTTAAAAAAAAATCAGGTATTTGACTTAAGTCAAAACAGACTTATGATGGAATAATCATAGGAACAGAACTCAGTCATAAGTCAAGGACTATCTGTGATCACACTCACATGGATGATCAAAGGTCTTCAACTAGTATCTGCATACCAACTGTGTAGAAACCATCTCCAAACACTTGAGATTTTAATTCTCACATAAACATTAAAAATAAAATCTAAATAATTAAATGAATATAAAACAGAGCTATATTTCTAACAGAGATCATGCCTATTCCACTGGATAAAGAGCAATTGTTGATAAATGCCAACAGCACCTAGAAATAATAGCATTTTTATAAAACTTTGGGTGATGCTAAAGGAACAGAAATTTAATGCTTATGCCAAATATTTTATTTCAAAGCCCAGATGTTTCTAAACCAATCAGAGATGCTACTAACAGCTTGTTTGATTCTCCACAGAAACTGATTTTAAATATTCTTTGTCTCCTAGTATGCTTTTAAAATACATTTGAGAATTTACTTTCTCTATCAAAAGAAGAGAAGCACTTCTACAAAATAAATCGTATTTCTTATGTAGTTTTATCCTTTGCATCTTGAAAACAATGTCCCTAGGGATGATACTTCCTTTAAAGTACAATGTTCTAGGTGTGTCCAGCACCTAGGCCCTGCAATTTCTACTACATGGACCACATGTGTACTGTCAACATGCTTTTTCACAACCTCTGTAGGTTTGCCTCCTGATCTAAGGCTAGTAGGCTCTCAGGAGTCTACCCCTCCCTGGCTGCCACATGCCATTGTGTTTAGAGGCAGACAGGAAATCCCTGACAAGGACTGCTCACTGCTTCCTGGTATAGAGCTTCAATTAGTGGCATCACTAAGGTTGGTGTCACCCGGTACAAAAACTTACAGTCTCCTCCCCACTCCCATGAACTTCCTCTAATAGCAGACCATACAGACTCACTAGTAATGCTTATTATCCATTTTAATCATGAATAATTTTATAAATATAGTTATAAATAGCTTAAATGTAATATTTCTTAGATTATATGACTATCAAAAGAAAAAAAAAAACCCATGCCATCAAGTTGGATCCGACTCCTAAACACCCTGACTACTAACAACAAAATTGTTTGGTAAAAACAATGATGAGATATCATCTCACCCCAGCAGTAATAGCAAAGTTCAACAGGTCAGAAAATAACAAATGCTGGAGAGGTTGCGGAGAGATTGGAACTCTTCTGCGCTGCTGGTGGGATTGCAAACTGGTACAACCATTGTGGCATACAGTATGATGTTTCCTTAAAAAACTGAAAATAGAAATACCATTTGACCCAGTAATTACTAGGAATATATCCTAAAGAGGTGAGAGACAGCACACAAACAGACATATATACACCTATGTTTATCGCAGCACAATTCACTATAGCAAAGAGATGGTAACAACCTAAGTGCCAATCAATGGATGAGTGGATAACCAAATTATGGTACATGCACACAATGGAATACTATGCTCCATTAAAGAACAATGGGGGATACGTGAATCATCTCACAATGTGGATGAACCTGGAGGTTTATGCTGAGTCAAATAAGTCAATCTCAGAAATACAAGTACTGTATGAGCCCATTACTGTAAAAAGACAAAGGGTTTGCTTAGGAAAGGGAACTCACTTTGTAGGTTACCAAGGTAGGGAGGGAAGAGGAGGAATTAATTTCGGGCTAGTTGGGGTCCACACAGTGATGTGGGTAGAGGGAGGGATATACGGAAAGAGTTGGTGACCACCATGATGATATTAGGAATATGGGAGGACACCTAATTGTGCACATAAAAGATAGATGACAGATGCTAATACAACCAGTGTGCCCACAATACTGCATTACCATTAACACCAAACACCAGGCTACAGATAAACACACAAACACCTGAGAGGATCAAATGAGGGTCAGTGAACAGGAGTATACTCTAGCCCAAGGATAGATTCAGCTGAGGCTAATCTTGCACAGATACCAGTAATACAAAATACCTGCAATCCATACAGAAACAATAGAAGACAGACACAGAGCAATCCCTCACAGACACCCAGACACTATGGAAGAGAGATCCAATAGATCTATCATCTCAGGACCATAGTACTGGGGGACACCAGACTCAATTGGCACAACAAAATACATAAAACCCTTGTTCCACATCCTACATTGGTGAGTCGCAACTGGGGTCTTAAAAGCTTTCAAACAGCCATCTAAGATGCAGCTAATGGTCTCCTAGTGTCGGAAGTGAAGAAGAGTGCAAGAAAACAAGGGCATTTGGAAGCAATCAGCCCTAGGACACGATGGCCCTCGAGACAAGAACTAGATGGTGTCTGGCTACCAATGCCAACCACTCAGGAAAAGATCAAATCTGGAGATCCAAAAATCCAAAAACTCAATAATGACCAGACTTACTGGTCAGATGGAGTCTGGTGAGAACCCCAATACTATGGCTCTGGGATACATTCTGTGCCTGGAATAAAACTCACTCTCAGGGGCTGGCTCTCAGCCCAATAGTTAACAAGATGTACATGCAGACCACTGAACCCAGGATGATGCACCATGTACTCTATGGTAATACACCCCTTAGAGCAATAGACCCCAAGGAACCAGAGGGGCAATATTCACACTGAGGAAATGCAGGACAAACAGGAGTGCCTAACTATGAGGGGCACAGGGGGAGTGTTACTAGGCAGGGAGGGGAGGAGACTGGGTTAAGGTGGGGCATGGTAAATAGAGAGTGAAACTAATGTACACATAATGTTGAATGTAAAACAAACTCTTAAAAATAAAATAGAAAAGCAACTAGAAAAAAATATCTGGCCTATTAATACCTATTTGAGTATTTCTCAGAAATGCTGTTTAATCTGCTCTGTACTTAGAGGTACCACAATGTCATCTTGACAACTTGGCTTCCACTGCCATCACTTTTACTAAATTTTACTTTTGGCCCAACTACCCCTAAGAAAAATAATCAGAAGTCTGGGACACAGTTCTTTGAATAGTGATATTATCAAACTCAAATTTGTCCATGGCAGAGAGCATGATGTTGCACTGCAGTTCCCTTAAGGAAAATAAAACTGACCACTTGTCTGAATTAATTGTTAATTCTATCCAAATATTCAACCTGATACCCTTGAATAGAAAGGATATATCCTGATTATTCAAAAGTTAATGCCCCTACATCAAGTACAATATATGCATCTGTATACATGTGTGTGTGCATCCTGCTTAACATGACCAAATAAAGAGCAATATTTAATCCAAAACATCACATGAAATATATTGTACACTTTTGGACCCATGTAGACTTTGCCAGTGATTTTGCATTCTTTTTTCACTCTGAATCTCCAAGACTTGTCTGAGCTGTCAACAGTGCTATGCCAATTGTTTACAAAACAGATCTCATTCACAGGGGAGTTGTTGTTGTTGTTATGTGCCTTGGAGTCAGCCCTGACTCATAGGGACCCCTCCTTGGGTTTCCGAGGTAGTATCACTACGGAAGTAGGGATGGCCCAACCTTGAGAGACAAGTCTAATACATTACCCAGAGAAGCTGAGAAAGAACAAAAATGGAAGAAACACTGACAGTTGCAGATTTTCATTTGAAGTAGTAAAATTTAAAGAATAAATAGAATGTCAGCAGAAAAAAAAAAAATTTGTTTTGTAAAATTTTTCTACATTGAATTGCAACATTAATACTTACATTATTAGTACCTGATGAGAAGTCTTTTTTTTATTTTTCTCCTTCTTTTCCTTTAATTCAGGAGCTCTGGTAATGCAGTGGTTAAAGAATTTGACTGCTAACCAAAAGGTTAGTGGTTTGAACCCACCAGCCTTTCTGCAGGAGGAAGGTGAGGCAGTCTGCTTCCTTAAAGATTTACAGCTTGGAAACCCTACAGGGCAGTTCTACTCTGTATTATTAGCTCACTATGAGTTGGAATTGACTAGATGGCAGTGGCTTTTGGTCTGGTGGTATAGTGATGAAGGCTGCTAACCAGAAGGTCAGCAGTTCGAACCCAATAGCCACTCAGCAGGAGAAAGATTAGGCAGTCTGCTTCCATAAGTTTACAGCCTTGGAAATCCAATGGAGGTCGCTATTAAGTTGGAATCAATTTGATGGCAGTGAATTTGGTTTGATTTTGATCATTCTTTAGAAAGTTATTGACACAGGTTCATAAATACTACTCAGCACAATATTATAGGTAAAACACCAGAAAAATCTGATAAAATCAGCAACTGTAAAAACACCAGCAACTTTTAGCACGTGCAGAGGAAATCATGTGATTCAAAAAGTTATAGTAATTAGGGAAAAATGTGCTCTGACCAGAGCACATTGTTGTTACGTGCCGTCCAGTCGGACCCGACTCATAGTGACCCCTCCCAAGGCAGTATCACTATGGATAGTAGATTGTCTAACCTTCCTTCCAAGGAGTGGCTGATGGGTTTGAACCACCAGCCTTCTGGTTGGCAGTCAAATGCCTTAGGCACTACACCACCAGAGCAATCCAAAAGTCAGAACACATTAGAAGGTTCAAAAAGTAAATCAGCATAGAGTTGTAGCCTTGTAGGCACACTGAAACATGTAAGCTGTTTTTGTTGTTGTTATAACTAACTATAGGATTTTTTTTATGTAAACAAAATAAATTTTTACTGAAGCAGTGCACAAAAATTTTATAGACAGTCATTTTGCTGTTCCCCCTCTGACAATGTCAACTGGTGCACACTCTGCACAATACCCCTCCCCTCTCCCCCTCCTCCGCACCCTTCATAGTGATGCTGCTGGTTTGAATGTCCCTTAGTGGTGTGCCCTTCTGGATAAATAACCATATCTACCCTCAGTCTGTAAATGCACACAATGTGGTAGTCTGCATGTACTGCTCTGGCTGAATAGCTGTAACCAGATCATGGCAGACACTGCACTCGGCCATATCCCCTAATGCTATTGTAGCTCAGGACAGCTGGCCTTCCATCCTGCTCACACTGCACAAGGCAGAAAGTTCCAGAGAAGCAGCACCCACAGGAGCAGCCCTTGACCAACGGCTGGCAGGAGTTGGTGTTTTAATATTTCAATGTCTTTCCCCCAGGAGGGTATAGCTCTGAAGTTCATGTTCCACAATGACAGAATTTCCCAGAAAGATTAACCTTCAGTTATCAACAGTGGTAACTGGCTTGCTTCTCTTTCCTGGCTCACTTCCTCAAACCCTATGGGTGTTTCCTGGGATTATCCTTGTACTTGAATCCTTGTTATAGGGGATGCTTCTGTCAGGATCTGATCTTTCAGGAAACTTTACCACTATGACTTAAGATTTAGGATTGACTGGCATATAAATAAGGAGCTCTGGTGGCATAGCAGCTAAAGCATTCGGCCAAAAGTTCAGCAGTGGAACCCACCAGCCTTTCCGCTGGAAAAAGATGAGGCAGTCTGTGTCCATAAAGTTTTACAGCCTTGGAAACCCTATACAGCAGTTCTACTCTGTCCTAGGAGCTCTGGTAGCATAGTGCCTAAGGCACTTGACAGCTAATCAGAAGGCTGGTGGTTCAAACCCACCAGCCACTCCTTGGAAGGAAGATGGGGCAATCTACTTCTGTAGTGATACTGCCTTGGAAACCCGAGGAGGGGTCGCCATGGGTCGGATCCTACTCGATGGCATATAGCAACAACAACAATGAATACATATCCAAGACTTTGGATTTCTCATTTATTTTTTCCTCAAATTATTATTATTAATCTTCTTTTCTGAATTAATTTACATTATCAGCACAGTAAAACTTGTGAAAGCTAGAACTCGTGTAAGGCAGAAACCTGTCAGAGAAGGAAATGCAAATATTTTCCACTAAAACAAGCAATAGCAAAGTGGGAAGGCTGTACCCTGTCATAGGTGGAAAACTTGTGAGACCTGGAAAAACAAGGCAGTGCCATCAAGTTCCTGATCTCACAAATTTCATCACACAAAATGAAATCCTGAAGGTTGTGACAGAAACAGCTAACAACCTCTGATCACACTCTCCTCTCTGTAGTAATAAACCATCAGATTCATCATGTGTAGCTAGTCTACCAGCCCTGTGCCCTATCACCAAGCTCTGAAGCCTTCAGGGAACTTGGATTCTAGTTGCCCTGTGTGGTAGTTAAGGTTATGTGTCAACTTGGTTGGGCCTGGTTTTCAGTGGCTGGGCAGCTGGATGTAGTTATTCTCCATGATGAGATTAGTAATCAACTCCATGGTAGAATCTACTGGAACAGCCAAATAGCTGCCTTGGGGCTATGGTCTGCTTCCAGTATAGAAGGAGAAGTTTTGAGAAAGGTCTCAGCAGCTTTTTGGCATGCTTGGACCCTGCATGTAGCCAAGTCTTCACTTAGCAGCCTGACATGTTTCTTGCTGATCTTGTGACTGTCTCTGAGCTTGAACTAGTGGCCTGCTGTGTTGTTCGGTAATCTTGGGACTGTGCCATTTTATTTATCGACCTTGAGCTAGTTAGCCTCAGCAGCCAATAGCTGCCTGAGTGAAGAGACACCTCTAGATCCAGTGGGCCAGGAGCAAGAGGCAGAGCTGAACTCCAAGGTCAAGCGGCTTTCACCCAGGCCCTAGAGCTTGGCACTTTGAACTGGGACTTCTAGCCTGCAGAACTGTAAGAGAATAAAGTCCTGTTTGTTAAGGCCACCCATTTGTGGTATTTTCTGTCAGAGCAGCACTAGAGAACCAAAACACTGTGGATTCCTACCCCACGCCCAACCCCCAGCTGCTGGGCTCAGAATCTGTGGGGTATTAAAAAAGAGACTTTTTCAAATCACAAGTTCCCAGGGATAGTTGAAATTGTTCAGTATTTGATTTTCCTAAACATTTTGAGTTTTCAATGCTACTCAAATTCCACTTAAGAACTGAAGATGCGTGTTAGGACTTGAACATGAGCAGCTATAATCTGAATGGTTGGGGTGGGGGGGGGTGAGGTTTTGCTCATTTAGAAACACTGAAGTCCTACAAGTCAGGGCAGTGTCTTTGGGTTATCAAACTCCCAGCATGGAAATGCCCTAGAGATAAATGTCTTTCAAAACTGCGTAAGAGTCAAACTAAGGTTTCAATGGGCCATTTGTTACTAACAAAAATCCATTATTTCTACATACAGAATTTTCTTAAAGATGTTATGTTAAAAATTTCATATTCAATAAATGTACCCTTTAATTAGAATGTACAGGTCAATATCACATTTTACTAATCAAGAAAGTATTTTTCAGTTTCCTGTTTTTCTTCAACATCATTTTACTTTACTAACTTTACCCACGTTAGGAAAAAATAGAGGAGAAGAAAAGAAATGGCATTGTAATACAACAATCACAGAAAGAGCATTGGCTAAAATTCTGAAGTCTTGGCAGCTAGTCTTGATTCTCATTAAATAACTTCACACCTCAAATGCCTAAACTGTGAAATGCAGACAACCAAATTTAACTAACTACCTGTTCAGCTGATGTGGAAATTCCATATGAGCTTTCTCTGTGTGTGTCTGTACAAGGAAAGCAACCTGGTGGCAGAGGGCAATGAAGAAATATGGGCATAAATGTGAGGCTAAGACACTTGCCTGCTAACCAGATGGCTGGCGGTTCAAACCCACCAGCCACTCCTCGGAAGGAAGGTTGGGCAATCCTACTTCCGTAGTGATACTGCCTCAGAAACCCAAGGAGGGGTCACTATGAGTCAGGTTTGACTTGACGGCACATAACAACAACAACAACAACAAATGTGAGGCTGCAACCATTCACACAGACAGTTTAGGCGGTGGGACACAGGTGAGTGGGGAAGCACGCCAAGGCGGGGGTCATGCAGAGCAGCAGCAAAAGGACCCACAGAGCCTCTCCATTTTCACCCTATGACTTTGTATAGGGAAATGGATGATAGTGCCCCCCATACAGCTACAGACCACAGCTCCAGAGATGCTTCAAAAAAGGTTGAATAGTTGAGGAGTAATGGCCTGAGAGAAAAGGGAGTGGAGAGGATATTGCTAGTCTATCCATTAGCTTCTGAAATCAAACCCAAACCAAACTCATTGTCATCAAGTTGATTCTGACTCATAGAGACCCTCATTGGGTTTCCAAACTTCAAAAAAGGTTGAATAGTTGGGGAGTAATGGCCTGAGAGAAAAGGGAGTGGGAGAAGATATTGCTAATCTATCCATTAGCTTCTGAAATCAAACCCAAACCAAACTCATTGTCATCGAGTTGATTCTGACTCATAGAGACCCTCATTGGGTTTCCGAGGTTATAAATCTTTACAGAAGCAGATTGCCTCATCCTTCTTCCACAGAGTGGCTGGAGGGATCAGAAGCTCCATAGCTTCTGAAAAGACCACAAGAAAAGAGAAAAGAATTTAAAAGTCTTCCAGGAAAGAAACAGTGAGAGCCAAGGGGCGAGCCAAAGAAAGTAGCTTATGTGTATATAAGGGCTCACACTTCTCACCACACTTCATTTCAAAGGACACACACAGCCTGGGGAGGGAGCAGGCAGGTTGGTATCGTCCCCATTTTATTGATGAATAACCCGAGGCCCAAAGAACTTGAGTGATTTGCCCAAAGTCACTTGTAAATGAGGAAACAAGGATTAAAACACAGGCCTTCACGTTTCTGCACCAGTGGGTTTTTATTTTTGTTTTTCTCCCATCACTGCATGTGGTCATTGGTTGTTGTTGTTGTTGTTATTTGCCGTCGAGTCGGCCCCGACTCATAGCGACCCCTCCTTGGGTTTCCAAGGCAGTATCACTACGGAAGTAGGATTGCCCAACCTTCCTTCCGAGGAGTGGCTGGTGGATTTGAACCGCCAGCCTTCTGGTTAGCAGTCAAGTGCCTTAGCCACTATGCTACCAGAGCTCCCGTGGTCATTGGTAAATGGTGGGAATTTTACATATTGAATTTTGACTGAGTTAACCTTATTTTGGTGTCCCTGGGTGGCACAAGTAGTTAAACTCTCAACTACTAGCCAAAAGGTTGGTGGTATGAACCCACCCAGAGGCATGTCAAAAGACAGGCCCAGAAATCTGCTTCCAAAAAGTTACAGCCTTGAAAACCCTACGGAGCAGTTCTGCATTGCACACATGGGGTCACTGCAAGTAACAGTCCTTTTTCTGTACTTGCAGTAGAATATACTCATAATAATTCACATTTCTAACACATGAACTATAATGTGACTATCAGATCATGTACTTATTTACTAAAATAAATCAAATTGATTAGAAAAAAAGGACTATTGAGTGAGCCATTGAGTCCATGGTTAAGTTTCAGTACTCTCTTTCAGCCAGGGATCCTGCCAAAGATCCTGCACCTTAACCATAGAAGATAAGAGATTTGATTTAAAAGATCTGTTAAAAGTATTAACAGCCCCTAATAAATATGCTAGGAGCTCTGGTAATGTAGTGCCTAAGGCAGTTGACTGCTAACCAGAAGGCTGGCGGTTCAAACCCACTAGCCACTCCTTGGAAGAAAGGTTGGGCAATCTACTTCTGTAGAGATATTGCCTCAGAAACCCAAGGAGGAGTCGCTATGAGTCGGATCTGACTCGACGGCACATAACAACAACAATAAATATGCTGCGTACTTTGGCATTTGTTCTGGAAAATTATAGACACTAAAATTTAGAACTGAAGCAAAAGAAAATTATTTAACTGCTTGCTACATTCTCATTTAGGACCTCTAGGACTAAGATGGTTATTGCCTATATGGAAGAATTCCAAAAACATGTTACCCACTCAGCTCACAAAATCCTGAGAGTACTTTCTACAGAGAAGAGCTTATGAACATGAAGAAGGAATATATGTGTGTGTATATAGAGAACTGTATTTAAGAATATGCATTGTCTGCAAGAACAGGAGGAAAAACTAAGAGATTAGCTACTAAAGCCCATAATGAAAAGGAAAATGAAATAACTGGACCAATAATATCCAAACAAAACTAACTAGAAATATCTAGCAGGGAAGGTATCCCCCTTGTCATATAAGTGCAGGTGTCCAAAACAATGCATAGAAGAATTCATTGTTTCCTTCTTGATGTTCTAATAGAAATTTGCTTTTATCTCTATTAACCCACTGCCATCAAGTTGATTCTGACTCATAGCAACTCCCACTGGGTTTCCAAGGCTGTAAATCTTTACAGAAGTAGACTGCCTCATCTTCCTCCTGCAGAGCAGCTGGTGGGTTTGAACGGCCAACCTTCTGGTTAGCAGCCAAATCTCTTACCCAATATGCTACCAGAGCTCCTTTATATCTCTATTAGAGTACTTTAATTCAATCTATTCCCATTTTTTCATTAACATCAGCTCAGACTTGAACTAATCTAACTCCTGCCTCCAGTTCTGAACTATCTTTTACCGATCTGCAGTACAAAGCCCCAAAGATAAGATATAATGAAAAGAGCAAACTACTTACATTTGGATTATGTCAGTTAGGATATGAGCAGGGAACAGATGGTACACACAAAAGAGGTTATTAAAAAGTGTTTAAAGAACTGACTGCAAGATGTAGGCAAGTTAGGGAAAACCAATAAGGAATGGTGAAGCACCAGGGCCCTCAACAGCAGGAAACCATTACAACCCCTAGACCTAGAGGCCAGGGGAGGGAGTCAGTATTGGAACTCGCAAGAGCTTAGCTATAGGAGAGGTCCACTGATCAAAGGCTGTGTCCTTCAGCATTTAAACAAAGCCACTACCAAACACCAGTCCAACCACAGAAAATGAAGAGACTATTAATAGGTTTATCTATAGATAGCGAGATTATAGATCATTATAACGATATGGTATAGTTGCTAAAATACCTAAGCAAATGTAGACTATGTCCATAAATAAAAATAGAATCTCAATCATGAAAAAACATTCCCTTGGTACATTCACTGTTTTGACCAATTCCATAGAATTAGACACAACATTTAAAAAGTGACATCAACCAATCAGGACTTTCCAAGGAAAATCATGAGATACTCTTGGACCTGAAATCCAACTCATGTGGGAAACATTAGGAAAAAAAACAAATCTGGGCACATTTTTCTTGGTTTCCATACTTTACTTTTTCCCCAGTAGCTCTTTGAATGAGATACATAGAGAAGTCTGTGTTATGACCTTTAGAAACTCTAAGCACTGAAAGATAATGCCTCCCCCACCTCAATATGTCATTGAAAATAAAAACAATCCTAAACCCTGAAACAAAAAATTGAATATTCTGAAATAGCACAAAACTTCCAGGCATGTTATGGGTTTGTTTTTTCTCTCTCATCCTTGCTTTGCCATAAGTATGTACTTAATTTACCAAGTAGGCAATCTAGCACTGGGTACACATATAAGCACACAGTGCTAGAATGTGTGTATGTATATATGTCTGAATCTGCAGCTATAGATAGAAATATGGCTAAGGACACAAAGAGTTTATCTACATATAACTGGATCATGTGTATATATACATACACAAGCATTATCAAGTTTTCTTTAGAATTCATTTAGCATTAATAGTGTTGAGAACTCTCGAGAATTATAAGTCCTTGGGTAGCTCAAACAATTAAGTGCTCAACTGCTAGCTGAAAGCAGCAGGAACTCACCCAGAGGCATCTTGGAAGACAGGCCTGGCTATCAACTTCTCAAAGGCCACAGCCTTGAAAACCCTATGGAGCAGTTCTACAGCAACTAACAACAACAATATCGTTATGAGGTTTAACTTTCTGTGTCTCACAACCTCTGTCTGGTACATGTTTGTATATTTTCTCTTCTTATTGCTGTAATGGTACATGTGATAATTTTTCATTCCTTTAATGAATATTCTAACTTCTCAGACAGGTAACCAAGACTCAGGCTCCCAATAATAGAGACTGAACTGGTATTCTAGCCCAAATACCAGGGCCTCACACATAACAGCTGTCCATAAATGTTTGTTTAATAAATGAATTACACTCCTAGAGTTTCACTCTCACATTCACTTACCTTCTTGAGTGTGACAGACATATACCAACACCAACCTCTCTGGTCATAACAGGTCAACAGAATCAAGACTCCTTTTGAGAGTTATTTCTGATCCGTTACTTAGACTACAAAGAAGCAAACCTGAAGGTTCATTTGCTATTATCACTGGATTATGGCTTTTAAAATTAGGAAAGTCTATAATAAGCAGAGCTAGGAGAGAGTGTTGTTTAAGATAAAGGAGCAAATTTCTGGCAGTACTCTGGAAATTGAACAGTATTAATGTCTATAATTATTTATGTTTTTAAAATAGCTACATTAAATCTAAATACTAGAGCATGTACAACTTCAGTCTAATATAATGGAAATAGAACTTTTTTCTTTTCTATGACCCATTATGAATTAGTCCTATGCATATAATGGTACTCATAGAAAGTACTGAGTATTTTTAATGTAATTTTAATGTAATCAAATATGTAAGTCAAAATAAAACTAGATTTTGAGAGAAGTGCTAAAAACAAACTTATGAGCTACTATAAAGACCAAGAGTATTTAAAGGATTTTCATAGTCCTTTTATATCAAAACCTTCTAGACTTAACTGTTTTCAAGCCAACAGTATCACCTATAAATTTGGGGTTTTGGTCACCAGCATTTTCTTTCCTCTTTTGGGACTGTGATTAACCTTTACAGAGAGTGGAAAATCCTTGGTATTCTTCACCTTAGATTCCTTTACATACTCTGTGAATCATCCTAGCAACAGGTAGCAAGACTTGGTGGCTTTTAGGCTACATTGGAAATCAGGTGCAACAAGTTTAGTTAACACTTCAGGAACTGAGTCACTGATTCTCAGTAGAACTGCCTAAGTCAGAGTTTCCCAGGAAAAGAAGGGACTTCCCAATGCACACAAATTCTTCATTCCTCTATAGGCCCCTTCTCTACAATGGGATCAGATAGGCTGCAGTTCATTAGAAAGGGGAAACGCTTCCTTATTGATTTTTTTAAAGGGTAATATCTCTGAAAGTGAATGGATACCTACATTTCAATTGGATGCCTTTGTTCTCTAACTAGCTACACACACACACACACACACACACTCTAACAACTACTTGTTCAATGAGCTTTGGTTTTTCTAGTGCAGTGAAAATGTTAGGAGCTCTGGAGTCAGAAAGACCTAGGTTTGAATATTTGCTCTGTCATTTACTAGTTACATCAGCTTAGGCAAGCTTCTTTACCTCTTTCAGGTTGTTTTCTCAACTCTAAATGTAGGGATAAAATCACCTACTTTGCAGAATTATTACAAAGATTAAATGGGATATACTGAATATGAAAGCAAATGTCACACAGTAATTATTCATGCCCCTCTCCTACTTATTTTGTAAAAGTTCCTTATTTATTTAAGTTATAGGGGAGAGGTTGGGAATTATCTGGCTGAAAAGAATTCTCCTCCTTCATTCCCCCTGCCAAGCCCATTTTCCTCAGTAAACACGCTCAGACCCAATTGCTGTCACTTTTGCTCTTTGTTTATCAATTGGTGAGTAGCATTAAGATATAAGTTGGACCCCTCTTTGTTTAACTTCCAGCAACTTCTGCTGGCTTTGTAAATTAGTGGAATGGGAGGGTATGTTTACACACACAGAAAGGCAACCAGGAACCCTGTGGTAAAAACAGAAGTGGGTGCATAAATTCCTGGGGACCATCTCTGAGATAAAGAAGACACATCCTCCCTGCATCCTCAACAGTCATCACCTACACCTAGGACTGGTTGTCCCTTTATAGGGGCTTTATTGAGATATTATTTGCATTCCATACAATTTAAGTGTACAAGTCGATGGTTTTTAGTATATTCACAGATATGTGCAACCTTCACCACGGTCAATTTTGGAACATTTTCATAACCTCAAAAAGAAACACCGTATTCTTTAGTATCACTCTATAATCTCCTCTTCCAGCCCTAAGCAACACTAATCTACTTTCCACCTCGTTGTTGTTGTTGTTAGGTGCTGTCAAGTTGGTTCCGACTTATAGCGACCCTACATACAATAGAATAAAACATTGCCCGATCCTGCACCATCCTCACAATATTTGCTATGCTTGAGCCCATCATTGCAGCCACTCAATCCATCTCTTTGAGGGTCTTCCCTCTACCAAGCATGATATCCTTCTCCAGGGATTTTCTCCTTCTGACAACATGACTAAAGTACGAGATAAAGTCTGACTATTCTCACTTTTAAGGAGTATTCTGGCTGTACTTCCTCAAAGACAGATTTGCTCATTCATCTAGCAGCCCATGGTACATTCAATATTCTTTGCCAACACCACAATTTAATGCATCAGACTTTCCCATTCTGAGCATTTCGCATGAATGGAATCACATACTATATGGTCTTGTGTGACTGGCTTCTTTCACTTAGCATAGTATTTTCAAGGCATAAAAAGACAGCTTTTAATGAAATTGAAATCACAGGGAAGGGTACAATTAATTGTCAACAGCAGACTAGCTACTAAGACTTCTAGGTCAAAGTACTTGACCTAATCTTACAGATTAAGATTAGGACAATCACAAAATGCAAATTGCTAGAAGTAAAAATTTGGGGCAAATCCAGATATTCAGTTATACTTTGCTTTTATCTTGGGGAAAAAAAAAAAAAATCCAGAATCTAGTTTTAACCTAACTTGTTCAAACATGTTTACTTACACACAAGAATATAAACAATGTAAATTCTTGTTTGAATGCAAAGGAGGCTCTGCTGAAGGACCCTTGATCGATAACTGAGTCCACTCCAGACAAAACTGTTTTGGGTAGCCAATATTAAAAGAGAATAGTTTTATAATCTCACCCTTGGCATAATTACATTTTCGTGTTTTGCAGATAATAACCACCACTTAATTCATGGGAGCTAAACAGCAGGGAAGCAAGCCAACATTTTCATGAAGTACAGCCAAGAATGGCTGGCAAGGACTGGATGAGCCTCCACTTCACACACTTAAAAAGAGCCCAGTTCTTAGGTTTCTACATGACACACATGATAAAGGAGATAACTGTATTTCAACATGAACAGTTTGCTTCAAGTATCATATCATTTTCTAATAGCAGATGAAAAATAATCAAGCTGTGCTGTCATGGGATATTTATGAATCATGAACATTATAATAAAAATATTTAAATGACAAATCACAAATAAAATGTTGTACATGTCACAGCACAGCACTTTAAGTTCCCTAAAAGAAGTCATGCATGGGCATAATATGGATGGACTATGTAATTTTAAAAGACATTTTGACATTATAAAATATAAAATATGGCTTATCAAAGCTTTACTTTCTTTTTGAAAACCTGAAACTTAATTTTTTTTTTTTTTTTTTTTT
>NW_006921659.1:7740323-7750029 GCF_000298275.1 Orycteropus afer afer
ATCATATCATAGCTGATGCCAGATGGATCTTGGCTCAAAGCAAAGAATACCAGAAAGATGTTTACTTGTGTTTTATTGACTATGCAAAGGCATTCAATTGTGTGGATAATAACAAATTGTGGATAATATTAAAAAGAATGGGAATTCCAGAACACTTGAATGTACTTGCAAGAAACTTGTACATAGACCCAGAGGCTGTCATTTGAACATAACAAGGGGATACTGCATGCTTTAAAATCAGGAAGGGAGTGTATCAGGGTTGTATCCTTTCACCATACTTATTCAGTCTGTATGCTGAGCAAATAATCCGAGAAGCTGGACTATAGGAAGAAGAACATGGCATCCAGATTGAAGGAAGGCTCATTAACAACCTGAGATAACACAACTTTGCTTGCTGAAAGTGAGGATGACTTGGAGCACTTACTGATGAAGATTAAAGACTACAGTCTACTGTATGGATTAAACCAAAATCAAAACCAAACTTACTGCCGTTGAGTCAATCCCAACTCATAGCGACCCCTCCCTGGATTTCTGAGACAGTATCTCTATGGAAGTAGATTGTCCAATCTTCCTTCCGAGGAATGGCTGGTGGGTTTGAACTGCCAGCCTTCTGGTTAGCAGTCAAATGCCTTAGGCACTACACCACCAGAGCTCCCCAATATAAAGAAACAAAAATCCTCACAACTGGACCATTATATAAGCAGCTTCAGGATAAATGGTGAAAAGACTGAAGTTGTCAAAGACTTCATATTGCTTGGTTCTACAATTAATGCCAATGGAAACAGCATTCAAGACATCAAAAGAGTATTGCATTAGGCAAATCTGTTGCAAAAGACCTCTTTCAAGTGCTGAAGAGCAAAGATGTCTCCATGTAGAATAAGATGCCCTTAACTCAAACCATGGTATTTTCAGTCACCTCATATGCATGTGAGAGCTGGACAATGAATAAGGAAGACCAAGAAAGAGTTGATGCGTTTGAGTTGTGGTGTTGGTGAAGAATGCTGAAAGGACTGTGGACCGCTAAAAGAACTAACAAATCTGTCCTGGAGGAAGTGCAGCTGGAATGCTCCTTGGAAGCAAGAATGGCCAGACTTCATCTCACCTAGTTTGGTCACGTTGTTAGAAGGGACCATACTCTGGAGAAGGATGTCATGTCTGGTAAAGTAGAGGGTCAACGAAAAAGGGGAAGGCCCTCAACAAGATGGATTTACACAGTGGCTGCAGCAATGGGCTCAGATATAGTAGGGAGCATGAGGCTGGCACAGGACTGGGCAGTGTTTCATTCTGTTGTACATAAGGTCACTATGAGTTGGAGATGACTCGACAGCACTTAACAGCAACAACGGGTAGGACAGTAATTATAGCAGAAACACAGCAACTATTCAATATGCCAGTAACCAAACTCTACTGTGTAAACTGGCTAAACAACTCAATCTAGGGATCAGATAGTTGATTTATGAAACTAGGGGGAAGATTTCCACAGGGCATAAGTCATCAGGATGTTAGATGAGTCAGTAGGTCTCATGTCAAACACAGGTATAGGCAAGGAGTGGAGAGGTGGTATAGACTGTAATCCAAGGTACCCAAACCAACAGCTGACTGGAAATCAGAAGGCCTGAGTTTCAGTCCTGCTTCCTCCATGTAGCATTACTTTCTTTGAACTTCAACTTCCTCATCCATAAAATGAGGGTATGCACTTACTTCACAGAGCCAGTGTGATCCTCAAACAGGATAAAACATCAGCAGTGATTCATAATTTGTGAAGCGTAAGGTAAATGCAAGTGGGGCCTGTATTGGTGGCCAGGGAATCCTCAAGGACAGATCAAGAAGTAAAACCAAAGGCTTCAAGCAGCAGGGCTTCTAGAACCTAAGTTAAAGCAGCTAGAAGCAGTTTGGGGCCTCAGCTGCCGGAACAACCACTTGAAAGATCTGTTATCCTCACCCAGCCCAATGGGCAACTATAGATTTAAAGGGCCACCTATCCAGCTACTTGAAATACCTGGGTTAATGCTACTGGCTGCTAAATGAAAGGCTGGCAGTTTGAGTCCATTCTGAGGTGCCTCAGAAGACAGGCCTGGCAATCTAAATTCAAAAAATCACCCACTGAAAACCCTATGGAGCCTAGCTCTTCTCACACACGAGGTTGTCATGAGTTAGTTGACTCGACAACAACTGTTTTTTGTTTGTCTGTTATTTAGCTAATTATCTCTGACCTGACATTCTTACTGCTTATGGCAGGCACCAAACCAAAATCAAACTAGCTGCCATCGAGTCGATTCTGACTCATAGCGACCCCCTTTGGGTTTCTGAGGTGGTAAATCTTTATGGAAGTAAATTGTCTAGTCTTCCTTCCACAGAGTGGCTGGTACATTTGAATCACTAACCTTGTGGTTAGCAGTCAAATGCCTTAGGTACTATGCCATCAGCGCTCCTTTGGGGATGCAAACTAGCTCCCCTCTTCATTATGCTGTTTCCCAATAAAGTTTGGGTAGAAGTCCTGAACTCAGGATCTAGACATAATAATTTCATTTATAATATACACTTTTGAATTTCTGCTTTAAAATAATTTTGTGCAATATTTCAATGTACTTATTTTCCATTAATTTGCATATTTCTGTCTACTACTTAATATGGAAATTGTTTAATACCAAAAATTCATTTGATTTCCTATATATATTATAATTTCTGCTTATGAGATCTGGAGACTAAATACACTCATTCTAGGGATATAAAGAAGGCAGCAATGACTGCAGTGATTAACCAAAAGGACTCAAAACCACCTGGGGGGGCGGGAATCCAAGCCCCACACCTTGAGAGCTCTGTGACTTTGGTCAAACTACCATCCCACTCTAGAGCTCATTTTTCTTAAAATGGGAAGAATAAGAGAATGCACCTACCTCTTAGGGACTCAGTGGCAACTAATATCACCACCATCTCTTAGGGATGTTATGAATTAATTGTTGTTGTTGTTATTATGTGCCGTCAAGTTGGACCCAACTCATAGCAACCCGTCCTTGGGTTTCCAAGGCAATATCACTACAGCAGTAGATTGTCCAACCTTCCTTCCTAGGAGTGGGTTGGAACCGCCAGGCTTCTGGTTAGAAGTCAAGTGCCTTAGGCACTACTCTACCAGAGCTCTATTTTCTATTTGTAAAGCACTCAGAACAATGCCTAATCCACATATTGTGTGTTAAATTTTATCTTCCCATCAAATTTAATAGGAAAAATTGTTTTCACAGATATGATTGGCAGTTCTTACTATAAACCAAATTCTTCCTCTATTTTCTTATTTGTATTATTTTGCCCATTGACCCCATTTATAAGACAAAGAACAATTCAACTAGAGAACCCAAAGAACTATCAGGAACTTATGCTCCCACTTATTAACTTTTTTTTTTTTTCAATTAAGAGGTATATTATGCATAGTGTCTCTATGTACCTATCTGCCAAATCTCTTATTTGAGCTCCAGATGTTTTCTCTTCAGGATCTATAACCCTAACTTCCAATGAATGAGATTCAGTTTGGGTCACTGGCCTGAAATGTCACGTAACAATAATAAATACAGCCAGCAGCAACTCTCTTCACCCCAGGATATTTTTGCCAAGCCTAATAGCTACGTACTTTTACTCAGTTAATTGCCATTTATGTGATGGTAAAAAACAAAAGGCACTTGTCAATTCTGTGTCTCATTTTTCTGTATTAGCTACAGGTGTAACCTGTACTGTTGTTGTCTCTAATTCGTTGGTGGAAGAAGATGGAACATTACGAGTGGACTTTGGCTTCTCTGCCTCTCTTGTACATAGTTAGGGTCTCCCAGTACTTTGTCAAAATGATCCCCTGCAATGAGGGGTCTTTGTCATTGCTTTACTCTCACTGAACTGGCCAATCCAGCAAAAAGCACAGCTTCCCGTAAAAACAGCACCAAGCAAGTGCTCACTCTGGTGTGAAGGCTTCTTTCTCATAACTCTGAACCCACAAAGGTTATTCTGATGAGGCATTTTGGTTAGCCCAGTACAACTCTGTTTTAAGAGCTATAAATGAGCTAATGAGATCCATAAACAATTGACTGGCTTTTCTTGCCAAACTCCCACAAGTGCTAGACATTTATACATACTTTACCTTGAAAACTCTTCGGGACAAGATATTGAATTCACATTTCAATTCCTTCTGGGTAAAAGCCCAGAATTTATTTTTCTAAAATAAATATATGGAAAGACACTTGTTGGATGGGCCAGGCAATTTGGTATGAAAAGAAAGATAGGTTGTTGTTAAGGAAGAGCATTTTGATTTGAGAACATAGGCAATGCTATACTCTCTTTGACAGAAAGGCCACCTCACAGAATCATTTTTAAAAAGGTCCAGGAGACATCAAGTTAGCCATGCACCTTACATAACAACCCTCTTTGGGTCTATAAATCTATGTAAAGAGTGTTAAAAACCACTCATTTTCAGCCTATTATTCTAGAAGGGAAACATAATTTTTACCTATAATTTTAACCAAGGTTTTAAAAGCAGTTTGTCATATTCCAGACAAGCCCGATTTTTATTGCTAGGTGCCAAAAATATGAAAGAGTTAAATTAATATAATCTCAGGTTCTAGACATTTTAAGGAACTGAAGAAAATTATTTACTCACTATCCTGAATACATGATCCTCTTTATTTATTTTAAATGCTACTGTGAAAATAAAAAAAGTTTCTGTGATTTTTCTTTTGCTCTGATATAAGATAGTTTAAGATGATCATGATCTCAAGATGATCTGGAGTCTTTGATGATCCTAACATTCAGAAAATAAAATTTCTCATAAATTATCCAATATGAATAAAACTTTACAGGAGAAGAATCCTGCTTCTTCAAGATTATCTCTCTTCTGAACTCAATGTATCTGATTAAATCTTCTATTTCCACATTTAATGCGTCATATGCTATTTTATTTGTTTTCAACCATATGCCCACTTCAATGTTTGTTGAATATAAGAAACTTCTCTTTAAGTGAAGAAAATCAAAGACGCAAGGAAACAAGTAGTCCATAGGATGGATGGACCATGTGATAGGCCCCAGCCTCCACGACCCTGAGACCAAAGAATTAGATGCTGCCTGGCTACCAGTGCTGACTGCTCTGAAAGGGATCAAAATAGGAGGCCCCAGATAGAACAGGGGAAAACATAGAATAAAACTCAAAATCATTAAAAAAAAAAAAGGCCAGGCTCACTGGTCTGATGAAGACTGGTGCAACTCCTAAGACCATGACCCTCAGACACCCTTCAACAAAGAAGAGTGAATAAAATAAAACTCATTTGGAAACTATTAGTCCAAAGATATAATGGATCACGAAGTCCTCAGCCTTCCCGACCCCAAGACCAGAAGAACTAGATGATGCCCAGCTACCATTGCCAGCCACTCAGAAACAGATCAAAATTGGAGATCCTGGTTAGAGTGGGAGGAAAAATGCAGAACAAAATTCAAAAACAAAAATGACCAGAATTACTGGTTGGATGGAGACTGGTAGAACACTTGAGACTATGGCCCCAGGTTACCATTCGGGCCTAGACAGGGACTCACTCCCATGGATTGGCTCTCAGCCCAACAGTAGAAAGACCTACATGCAGAACACCTATGTCAGGGAGATGCACACACCTGCCCTAGGGAGATGCACCCCTTAGATCAATCAGCCATGAGACATCAGAGGGGCAGCATTCACACAGAGGGAAAGCTTCACAGACAGGAGTGCATAGATAAGAAGGGTACGGGAGGGGGCAGTCACAAGGAGGGGAGTGGAGGAGAGTTTTTGGCTAGGGATTGTAATTGGGATGTGAAATCAAATGTGCATGAACTGTTGAATGTAAAACGAATCTGCTTTGTAAATTTGCACCCAAAGCACAATTTAGAAAAAAGATTGATGGTTCGAAACCACCCAGCCCAGCCACAAAAGAAAGGCCTAGCAACCTGCTTCCATAAAGATTACAGCCAAGAGAGCCCTATGAAACAGTTCTGCTCTGGAACACACGGGGTCACCATGAAGGAATAGACTCGTAGGCACTGAGTTTGGGTTTATTTGTTTGTATCCTCACAAGGAGCTCTGGTAGCATAGTGCCTAAGGCACTTGACTGCTAACCAGAAGGCTGGCAATTCAAAGCCACCAGCCACTCCTCGGAAGGAAGGTTGGGCAATCTACTTCCGTAGTGATACTGCCTCGGAAACCCAAGGAGGGGTCGCTTTGAGTCGGGGCCGACTTGACGGCACATAACAACAACAACAAATCCTCACAACATTCTAGTGATACAGATAGGGAGTAAGTTGCTTTTCTCTTATAGACAAGAAAAGTCCATTAAAGAACAGAAAAGCTAAGGGAAGTTTACAGTCCTGAAACTTGAGCCAGTACCCTGACTCCAAGGTAGATCTCCGCCTACCCATTGAAGATGCTGTGCACTGTGGCACTGGCTGCATATTTCCTGGCCTGAAACTAGGTCTGCTGCTTTTCAGAGGGTTATGAGACCCATCGCTAGGTTCCCTGCACAGCAAAGAATATTAATGTTTGCTTCTAGGTTTGGGGTTCAATCCAGTTTGAAGATGATCATTTTTAATTCACTGCATTGACTTTTAGCTAATAGCTCATTTCTAATCTAAATAACACCGGGTAACTTGAATAGGGAAAACAGAAAGGAAGCACAGTTGTTGTTGATGTTAGGTGCCTTCACGTTGGTTTCGGTTCTGACTCACAGAGACCCTACGAACAACAGAAGAAAATGCTGCCCGGTCCTGTGCCATCCTCACCATCACATGGCAGAGAGTAAACTCATAAAATTACTACCCAGAGGGCAGTACGGGAAAGATATTAGTAAGAATAAGAGAAACAACTCACAATTACTGTGTACTCAAGAAGTGCCAGTCACTGTTCTGCACACATCACATGCATCAACTTACTCAGTTTTGTAAGAATCCATTTATTATTCCTATTTTGAGAATGAGGGAAGGGAGGCACAACGAGGTTAAAAACTTGCCCAGCCTGACAGCTGTGTCTCCTAGTAAGAGGAAGAATAGGCATTTGAACTTGGATAGAGAATCAACTTTCTGGATAAACTGTTTACAAAATGGAGTATAAGTCAAAACCCTTACAAGTGATTGTGTCAGTAACGGCTGCTAAGGAAAGTCTGGTCATACATAGCTTGTCATTCTGTGTCTATGAACACCACTGGAGTGTCTGATGGCAAGACACAGGGCTGACCCAAAAGAGTAACTGCTCTAATGCTATGAAAAATAACATCACATTAATATGTTTACCAAAAACAAGCTGAAAGAAGCATGAAGGATCAATTTTAAGGAAAGAGAAAGCCACGCTCAAATTATGTCAAGTAAAGAAAAAAAGAGTGACCAGCATCGATTTTCTGAACATCTACACTAAAAATCACATGTATTGCAGAACATGGAATTTTATATCAATAGACTTATAGCCATCAGTGGAATGGTAGGCTATTCCGGGGGAGAGAAGCATTTTTTTTTTCAGTCTGACACTGTTACCCCATCTCTCCCATCATACCTCCTTTGCCTTTCTAATAATGATGATCATCGTTGTTTTGGGAGCTCTGGTAGCATAGTGCCTAAGGCACTTGACTGCTAACTAGGAGGCTGGCAGTTCAAACCCACCAGCCACTTCCATAGTGATACTGCCTCGGAAACCCAAGGAGGGGTTGCTATGAGTCGGGTCTGACTCGACACCACATAACAACAACAACAATCGTTGTCTTATATTTACTGAGTTTCCACTTTGTGCCAGAAAGTGTGGAAAGAATTTTACATTTAATAATATAAACTCTCATTTAATAGTCATAACAGCCCCATAATTTAAGTATTACTATTGTCTCCCTTTTACAAATGAGGAAACTAAGATTCAGAAACAAAGCAGTGTGTGTCCAAAGTCACATTACCAGGGCATAAATTCATTTTTGCCTGACTGAAAACCCATAATATTAATCATATGAACCCAGCAAATAAGTCTAGTTGCCTGATTGTCCCTCCTTATGCAGAGGGCCACAGTGCATGCTGCATATCCAGCTGAGTTCCACCACCTCCAAGTTCTGGACAGAAATGAACAAATGTGGTCAGATGGCTCAAGAGAGCTACACTGGCCAGAGACTAACCAGAACCCCAACTGTGCTTCAGCCCTCTCTCCCGCCTACGAACAAGTATACGGTCTCAGAAGTAAATGACATATCATAAAGGTGATCTAACTAGAAAAGTATCTCAAAGACAGACTGGTACATTTGGTTTCCAGAACATTTGTTAATAGAAGTTCATCATAGTTTTTAAAGAAAGAATGGGGTACGTCAAGACTGAACTAAAATACAAGTGGTCCAAGCCGAGAAGCAAAAGCTCCTATTTAAATTTTAGTCTAAAACATATTTTCATTTGAATAAATTATCTATACTTATGCATTGCTACATTTTGATACACAGGATATATTGGAACAAGGTCAAATAAGAAAAACTACTATGGAAACGTTTAACATATTTACTGAATTAACGGGAAAAATATTAAACGTTATTTAATGACATTTCGTTAGAAATTTAATAATTTTGTTTGAAATTTCGATTCATAATTACCCATAGTAAGTCTTTGAATAAATTAAAAAAAACAATGTTATGCTACAGTCAATCACCACTATGGATAATAAAACATAAGGGAAAAAAAATGTTTTCTGTCTTACCACTCCTCCCCTTACCCCTTCACACATACTCAGGCTGCCCTGAACCACTTGTGCCTCTCAGAAACTACCATACATCTCTTACTAGTGCTGGTGATACTCACAGTGCAGCCCCTGCTTGAAACTGTTTTTCCTCCCCTTTTCTGTCTGACTAAGCCACTCCAGCCATCCTCCTCCTCTGGAAATCTCCCTGGATCCTCTCATCTCTACTGACATCTATCATAGTATTTGTCTCACTGTTTACTTTTTGGTCTCTCTCTACAAGAAACTAATACTTGAGAACAGAGATCACTCTACTCATTGTTTTTTTATATTCCAAGACTTAATACTTAGCTAAATGCCTGGTGCTCAATATATACTTTTATTCCCCACTGCCATCGAGTCAATTCTGACTCATATCACCCCTCTAGGACAGAGTAGCACTGCCCTATAATGTTTCCAAGGCTGTAAATCTTTATGGAAGCAAACTGGCTCATCCGTCTTTTGCAGAGCAGCTGGTGGGTCTGAACTGCCAACCTTTTGATTAGCAGTCAAAAGCCTTAACCACGGAGCCACCAGAGCTCCTTTTTTTGTTTGTTTTGTTTTAAAATGAATGAAAATAGGTTACAATATTAAGATTTTTTAATAAATTAAAGGGCAGAATATGTTGAAAATGCAAATCTTGCACAAACACAATTTCATTCTGTCCCTCATTGTCATATAATGTATTTTAAAAACACATACAGAAGGATTTACTGTACATTGTCAAGTGTCTTTCATTAAAAGCATCTCACACACCCCCATCCACATAAATTTACTGTTACTTCTAATTGATTATTGTTCAATGAATACATCAATTCAGATATTAAAATTAACATACATACAGAATAAAACCCCACAAAACCATGAAAAGCATCACAATGGCATTTAAACTTTGACTAGGTGCTGCTCAATTCTACTACTGATTGCATTGCAGACAAGCCATTTAGCCTTTCTCAGTTTCTCCATCCTTAAAACGGGGGTGGG
>NW_006921659.1:7750129-7752447 GCF_000298275.1 Orycteropus afer afer
CATTTAGCCTTTCTCAGTTTCTCCATCCTTAAAATGGGGGTGGGGTGGGGTGCGGGGGGTGGGGGGGGTAACCATCCCTGACACTTCCTTCTGCATTCTGATCATGAGAGGATAATTGAAGTATTTTATCTGTGAGGGTGTTTGGAGATCTTCAGAATAAAAGTAGTATTACCAAAAGTATAGAACCAAGGTAGAGTTCCTATCACCATTCATTATGGTAATAACCTTTCACTACCCTCCAGCTCCTGTTAGCTAATACATCGACAGAGTAGATAACTTCCGTAGAGTGGAAATAAAAGTCACAGGGATGGGCACAAATTTCTCTCCCAAGTGCTCAGTTAGCCCCAAAGGCCACGAGAAAGCTAGTCACTTGCAGTGGCCACATCTGAGCGCATTACACTCCTGTTTCCAGGAAACGGAGACCCCAGGGCTTTGCCAGAGCAGGAACTAGAGGAACCGACGGTGGAGAGAACTCATGATCAGGTAACAGGAGGAAAGACTGGAGAGCTCGGAGCTAGCAGTTTACCTGGCCTCACCGACGGGTGCATGGGGCGGGTGCGGAATGAACACTCCACAGTTTGACGGCGTCTTCTTCTTGGAGCGCCAGATGTGGAAGGTGCTATGCTTCTTGGGGGCCCTGGATGGGCTAAACTCCCCAGAGTACCCTTGAGGTGGTGGCGACAGGGGCATCTTCTCGTCCGCCTCCTCCTTCAGCCGCTCAGATGCTGCCCTTTCGGACGCTCGACCTTTGTGGAAGAACATACCTGGGCACCAGGTCGCCCGCCTTTTCCAGCGCGCCGTCGGACCCCGCCCCCTCGCCGCCCGCGCAGGGGACGGCTAAGGGTTAGAGGACAAGGACAGAGACAACTGCGAGCAGCACAGCAACTGGAGCCCTCTGGGCGGCGGCAGCAGCCAAGCAGCTGCACACTGCCCCCGCGCGGCACTGACGGCGCCGGGCGCCAGTTCAGGTGAGGCGCGCGCTCCGGGTGTCCGCAGTATAGGGCAGACACGCCCCGCGTCTTGGAGGCAGTGGGCCAGCGACACCTGCTGGACATACTAAGAACCACGTCTTCTGAGAATGCACCCCCACCTCTGGGCTGGGAGACTTAGCCGCGTTGGGTTTCGACCCAGCCTCCGGTGCTGGTGCCATCGGTCCCCTGCGGAATCTTTGACCGCTCAAAGCCTGAGCTAGTCTGTCAAGGTGAGTGGCTTAATCATGAGCCCCGCCTTGAGAAGGATAGGAGAGGCGCATCCCGTGGCCTGGACGCCCCACAATTAGGACTAATCCATTCTGGCCTTTGGGTGGCTTGGGCAATGTCAGGCGCTGAGTGGCTCCTGTTCCAGTTTGTAAACACGGGTACGTCTCCCCACAAGAGTGTGAGTAATTAATTTTTACTCTCATCTCATAAAGCACAAAAGGATGAAAAACAGACAGGAAGAGCTGTATTTACCAGGTCCCAAAAGCTTTAGTAGATCCCTCAGGATGAATTAAATGCCAGTCCCACAAGGTACTCATCATCTGTCTTACTGAAAATGACTTTTTTGTTTCCTTACCCTCAAAATCATAATTAAATAGCAAAGGCAACTAATAGTTAAGCAAAGAAAGTATATAAGCAATTATATTGGGCATCTTTCACATATAAAAACCTGAAGAACCAAGTATTCCTTAAAACCTCAACGCAGAACAAGTCCCTCTTACACTGTAATACCTTCTTTCTTTTCCTCTTTAAAGATCCAGTTCATTAATTCACTCCTTCATTCATTCAATGCACATTCATATTAATTTACTTTTATTTACCTTTTTATAAATATATAGTTCCATGTAGTAAAAATTTAGAAATTATAAGTACATAACTCAAATTTTATATATTTATGTGGTTGGGGGTTGTACTTAATATTTAATGGAAGTTGACAAGGTCCACAAAATCCTTAGGTATATGGTTTTTAATATATCATTATCTTATGTGTATGATCTGAATTCCCAGGTGTATAGTAGAGCTGACAAGGGGCAAGGTTGTAGTCACTGCTTGGTCACAGCCAGATACCCACAGGGACTGAGTAGTTGAACCTGTGGGCTCAGGACCATAGTCACAGAGGACATCAAGCTCAATTGGCATAACATACTACAGAAAACATTGTTCCACATCCTACTTTGTCAAGTAGCGACTGGGATCTTAAAAGCTTGCAAACTGCCATCTAGATGCAATGATGTGTCTCTCCTCGTCCAGAGCAAACAAGAATGAAGAAAACCAAAGATTCATGGAAACAATTAGTCCTAGCAACTGGTACACCATACAATCCTCAGCCTATATGACTAT
>NW_006921659.1:7753418-7759114 GCF_000298275.1 Orycteropus afer afer
AAATAATTATCAAGATATAGGTATTTCCTAAACCTCAGACATCTCACTCTTGCCCCTCTCAATACTTACTTTCCCTTGCAAAAATTAACTATTATCATGATGTCTATCATCATAGATTAATTTTGCCCATTCTGGAACTTCATTTAAATGGAATCACAATATATACTCCTTTTATCTGGTTTCTTTTGCTCAATATTATTTTTGTTTTTGAGAATTACTCATATTTTTGCATGTGGCTGTTGTCTATTTAAAATATTATTATGTAGTATTCCATTAAATGATGTTTGGTTACCTAGTGCCACTCTAACAGAAATACCACAAATGGGATGGCTTTAACAAACAGGAGTTTATTCTCTTACAGTTTTGGAGGCTAGAAGTCCAAGTTCATTGGGCCAGGAGCCAGAGGCAGAGCTGAAGCCCAAGGTCGAGGGACTTTCACCCAGCCCCTAGAGCCCAGCACTTTGAACTCAGACTTCTAGCCTCCAAAACTGTAAGAGAATAAATTCCTGTTTGTTAAAGACATCCACCTATGGTATTTCTGTTAGACTGGCACTAGGTAACCAAAACAGATGAATATACTACAATTCAACCATTCTTCTGTGCATGTTACCAGCTTTGAGCTATTATGAATAAAGGAAATATGAACCTTCTTAGAAATAAACATTCTTTTCATTAGGATATATAATTACAAGTTCAGTCTCTGAGTAAAAGTATATGCATGTGTTCAGCTTTAATAAATACTGTCAAATGATTTTCCAAAATTGCACTGATTTATACTCCTGCCAGCAATGCTTGAAAGTTCCAGTTTTTCAACATTTTTATCAATACTTAGTATTGTCAATTTCTTTCATTTTGGCCACTTGCTGTGAGTTCAACTTATATTTCTTGAAGAATCATTTATTGAGTACTAATTATGTACCAAGGATCTCTGGTGGCATAGTGCCTAAGGCATATGATTGCTAACCAGAAGGCTGGTGGTTCAAACGCACCAGCCACTCCTCGGAAGGAAGGTTGGGCAATCTACTTCTGTGGAGATACTGCCTTGGAAATTCAAGGAGGGTTCGCTATGAGTCGGACCCAAATCGACAGCAGTGAGTTTAATTATATAACAGACCCTCACCTGGGGGGAACTGATGATATAGATGATCTAGATCAAAGAGTAAGAGAATCATTAGAGGTATGTGCAAGACATTGTAGAGTTTTGGAGAGAAGTTACTAACTTCTGATAAATTAAGAGGGAGTGAGGGAGTTCCAGAATGGGAGTTTCAGATTAGTGAGGGAAGTGGTCACCAAAATTTTTTATAAATGTGGCACTTGAGTTGGACCTTAAAGGGCAAAAGGAACAGTAAGGAAGAAAGAAACTCATATGTACATTGACTCAAATATTTGCATTCAATAATTCAGTCATTCATTTTTGACTCCTCCAAGCAGATTTCCTTATTCCACCCCTCCTCAGTGCCACCAATGAATCTGGAACATGTATCTATTATCATATTTTCACATTGCATTGAAATTATTTGTTTCTCTATCTGTGTCTCCTACAAGCCTGAGATAAACTTAAGCACATTTCTTATTTATCTTTATGTTTTTAGGATACAAACACCCATTAATTGATATAATTAATCAAATGAATTGATCTACTAACTTAATTGAATGCCTATGATGTTTCAGGTATAGGCCTTTTAGATTATACACATCATAGGAGCAAAGGCTTCAAGTGTCTTTTTCACTGTTAAGTCCCAATGACTAGCATAGTACATAGCACATAGTACCTGCTCAATATATATTTGTTACATAAATTACATAAAAAATTAGAAATATGCTTTGAAAGATAAGATACACTGCCTGTGATTAAACTAGCAAGAGAGACAGACACCTAAACAAACATATAAAATAAAATGTGTTCTAACCAAGGTCTTTCCAACCCCTCCTTGGGTTTCTGAGGCAGTATCTCTACGGAATTAGATTACCCAGTCTTCCTTCCGAGGAGTGGCTGGTGGGTTTACTGCCAGCCTTCTGGTTAGCAGTCAAATGCCTTAGACACTATGCCATCAGAGCTCCTTCATTATTTCGATAGCATATAAATTTATCAAGGGACTTAGGTGGCTCACGCACCCCACAGAGCTTGTGTAGCAAAGACTCCCCAGTCATCATTTCTAAGCACTAGGGGCTACACAGCAGTAGCTCTGCACTGCCACCTCTAGAGTCAAAGGCCGATTCATGCCTCCTGCTGAGGATGAACACCCACCCCCAGCACACATATGTTCACTTCTGAAAAAAAGTTCCATGCAGATATGTCTAATTGGAAGTGTTGGTCACGTTACTGCTTCCTAGCTACAAGGGAAATTTGAGTTTTCTGGGTGCCATCTCAGAGAGATGGAATTCATGTGGCTAGAAAATTCCCAAACATAGCACAGTTACTCGAAAAGGCTAGCAGCCAAAAGCATGAAAGATAGCCAGTGCTGGAGAAAGGGCAAAGGGCTATGAGAACACAGAAGTGACTAATTCTGTCTGGATAGCTTGTGGAAGTCATCAGCAGGGAGATGACAGGTTTATGAGTTGTAGCTGATGAATAGGAGTTTAGCAGATGGAGAAGATGGGAGGGCAGTCCATGCAGAGGAAACAGCATGGGCGAAGGCTCCAGACTGTGAAAGGGCATGTGTTGTTGGTGGGAATAGTCAGAAGCTCAGTGAGTATGGAGAAAAGGGGATGGGGTGGGGTAAGGTGGCAGGAGATGATGGTAAAATGAGGTGTGGCCAGATTGCTAAACCATTGGTAAGCCATGCTTTTAAGGAATTTGGACTTAGTCCTGTAGGTAATAGAGACTCAGCATACATTTTTAAGCAGAGGAGTGACATGAGCAAATTTGGGTTTTGTAAAGAGTAACTAAGATAGAATGGAGTACGGAGAAACTAGTAAGGGAAACTATTTAAGGGAAACTAGTTAAGAGGTTGCTGCAAGTGGTTAGGTGAGAGGTGAAGAGAGCCCACACCTAGGTAGTGGGTGGGAAAGGAAAAGAGGGGAAGGGTACAAAGTACCTGTGGGAGATGGAATCACCAGGATTTACAGTGATCGAAGGAGAAACTATCAAGGATGACTTTGAAGTTAGGTTTCTGGCTTAACTAAAAGGTTGGAAGTGAAACCATTAACTAAGAATCAAGAACACAGAAGAAAGAAAAGGGTTTCTGGGCATGAAAACAAATTTGGTTTTCAATATATTGAGACTGAAGTGCTTGGAGGCTATTAGATGAAGCCAAGAATCCATTGGAAAAATATGGTGCTAGAGCTCAGAGACTCGGGCTCCATATGTCAATTTGGACATCATCACTGAATAGGTGGGAGTTGATGTCATGAAAGTAGATGATATCACCCAGGACAAATGTGTAGAATAAGGATAAAAAGAACAGAACCCGGGGTAACATCAACACTTATGTGTCCTGCAAGAGAACATATAACAGAGACAGGACAGAGCAGGTAGGAAGATATCTGGGAGGTCAAGTCATTGTTATCTTCACTCTTTTGATCAGGCTGAGTCCTCTGTCTCTTAATGTCCTTTTCACTCTTCTCCTTCTATCAATCTGAAGTCTAGTTCAAATCTCCCTTTCTCCTTCAAGAGGCCAAATTCTTCCAACCTGTACTGACTTTCTTCTTCTAACCTTCTGTGAAATTTTCTGTCTGAATTTCAGTTGATAGAGTGGGTGATTATTTAAAAAAAAAAAAAAAAAAAGTTCTCTATCCCTGAAGAGACAGAGTCTATATATATATCTGGGTTGGCCATGTGACTTACTTTGGCAAATGAAACATTAACAAATGTGATGCAAGCAGAACTTGGAAAGTGCTTGTGCATTGGAATTCTTTCTTTGCTTGAAATCCTGCTACCATATGAACATGCCCAGACTAACTTGGTGGAGGATGAGAGGTATGTGGCCAAGTTACCCTCATTCATCCCAGTTAATCCCCAGTCAACCATCAGATACATGAGTGAGACCACCTAGGACTGGCTATACCCTACTTAAGCTTCCAACTTGTCTCAAACACACAAAAGAACCCTTCAGAAATCAGCCGAGCCTATTTCAAACCAAAACTGCCTTACAGAATCACAAGCTAACTAAATGGTGCTATTTTAAGCCACTAATTTTTTTTTGTCTAACAATAACTGTTATTATTTTTTTTAACAATAATTATTTTGAAAAGAGTGGTAATCTGGCATAAGGCCAATAAACAGTCAAATCAATTCTGAATACCCTTTGTACCTTAACCTGAGAGATGTGCAAGGAATGGTTGCAATGGAAAATCCTGAACCACCGTATGTTCAATTATGTTCAAGTTAGTTAATTAAAACAAAAAAATCTTGGATTACAGGAATTATAAATCTATTTTTTAAATTATTTTAATAGGTGGAACAGGAAATCCTTGAACTGGTTTTAATGTCAAACATCTTTATAGTACTCTTGTACTACATTAAAAAGATGCTACTCAATTAAGCCACTAATTCTTGGATGGTTTGTTATGCAGCAACAGACAATAGATAATTGATACAAGTACTAGGAGATTAAAATCTGTTCCCTTCAACTATATTATTAAGTCATACTTGCAGCTTCCAAAGCACAAATTAGTTGTACTTTGTAAGTCAGTTGTTTGAAATGTAGAATATATTATTTCATCAGAATAGTAATATGTAGGGGTCCACTTCATAGACTAGCTCACAGGAGTCAATTTAATATATGATAGAGTCCACGTACCTTATTTGCAGTGAAAGACATAGAACATAATTCTCTTACAAATACTTTGTGGGCTTGCCTGCCCCCACCATTTGTAAAATTTTCTATGAGACAATAGAAAAGAATTCAGTAAGTCCAGGAGCCCATCCTTCTTGCCTTCTTCTCACCACTGAGGACTAGAAGGACTGAGGTGATTGGAGGAATTGGGACTCTGGAAGACCTGCGTTCATTTTCAGCCCTCTTTGCCAAGATTTGTCTTATGTCTGGAATTTTCAGCTAAGCTCAAGCTCAAGATCCTAAAACCACAGGACTTAGACTCGTGGCTATATGGATCTTCCGCCCTTAGTCACGGTCTTCCCACACCCACTTCTGCCCAAAGGCTTTATTTTAAAAATTTCAAACACAGAAAATTTGCAAAAATAGAACAATGAAGGAAATTCTGCTTCTCATCATAATGGAGTAACTGGGACAGGACTGATCCTCCATCATAAACAGCTAGAAACAAGATGAAATGAATGAAGGGAGGGGAACTATTTTCAATTATTGGGGTAACAGACAGCACAGGATTATGATCTGTGAGAAAAAGGAAAATAAATGAGTTAAACTCTATGATTTTTTGGCTTCTGGCCTAGACAAATTATCTTGAATGTACCAGAAGGTAGGTGGTCCTAAGCAGAGCAAAGCAATCTTGCTAATTTGGGGGGACAAAGATTGAATTTAAAAATAAAACTATAGAGGTAAATTATATAAGATATAATGTAATATAATAAGTAGCATCACCATAAATGGAGAAGAGACTGAAGTTGTCAAAGATTTCATGTTACTTGGTTCTACAATCAACATCAGGAGCTCTGGTAGCTTAGCACCTAAAGCACTTGACTGCTAACCAGAAGGCTGGCCGTTCAAACCCCCCAGCCACTCCTCGGAAGGAAGGTTGGGCAATCTACTTCCGTAGTGATACTGCCTCGGAAACCC
>NW_006921659.1:7766823-7778139 GCF_000298275.1 Orycteropus afer afer
AAAAAAAAAAAAAAAGAATAAAATGAAGGAACAAAGACATCACTTTGAAGATTAAGGTGCACCTGACCCAAGCCATGAAAAGGCTACTGTAAATCTATAATAAAAAGAAAAAGAAAGCCTAAAAACAAGCCTTAAAAGCATCAAATTGATCCACAAGTAATTTAATAGAACAACCTCCAACACTCTTTGAAAGAATACTTAAAATTTAACTGAACCACAAAAAAACAACCCTAAACACTTTGAAGAAAAAGAACACAATCCAGCACTCCACAAAGAAAAATTTGCAATAGCCAGCATCCAATAGAAGTTACTAGACAAATCAAGAAGGAGGAAAATCATGACCCATTACCAGGAGAAATATCCTTCCCACCCAGAAATAATGATAGAGGTCATGGAAATAGCAAATAAAGTCTTAAAACAGTTGGTTATAAATATAATCAAAGATTTAAAGAAAACATGAGCATAATGAAGAGCAAATAATCCAAAGGAAACTTTTATAGATGAAAAGTATAGCATCTGTAATGATAAATAAATCACTTGATGGGATTTGTAGCAGATTATTCA
Organism: Orycteropus afer afer; assembly: GCF_000298275.1. Taxonomy (NCBI): domain Eukaryota; kingdom Metazoa; phylum Chordata; class Mammalia; order Tubulidentata; family Orycteropodidae; genus Orycteropus; species Orycteropus afer. Next base: position 7,767,388 of record NW_006921659.1, read on the forward strand.
CTACAGAAGAAATCATCAGTGAACCTTAAGACATAGTTACTAGATAAAAGAGAAGGAAATAAAGAACTTCAATTACTTATGTGGCAATATCAAGTGATCTATCAAAAGTGTAATTGGAGTACCAGAAAGATAGAAAGACAGAAAAAAAGAACACGTGAAGAAACAATCGTCAATTTTTTCCCCAAACTTAAAAACTATCAATCTACAGACTAAGGAACTCTGTTAATCCCAAGTAGAATAAATACACCCACACACGGACACACACACAAACTATATCAAGCCCCATCATAATAAATTTTATTAAAACCAGTGATAAAAAGTAAAAACTTCTGTTTACTGATTCACCCACTGACTATCGATTAATGGTAAGTTGTTGGAAGCACTTGATACCATTCCTTGTGTCAGATTATAGCTCAGAGTAAGCTCATTTAAGTAGCGATGGTCGTATCCAAAAGGAAGAAAAGAAAATCACAACCACAATTTCTAAAACTCAACAAATGGTTTGAAAATTCTTAGAATGATTTGATGAACGATTTTCACTATAACCTCACTTAATTGGCAACCAATTTTTGAGATATAGAGTTTAGAGAATAAGAGAGACTAAATTTTTATATTTTTATGTCTCTCTTAGTTTATATTACTAAAGTCCTTGTTAAATATTTTAAATATCACCCTTGTTTTTGTTACAGTTCACATCTAATTGTATTGGCAGGCACTTATATGATGAAATTAAGTAACATGGATGGTTGTGGGCCTTGTTGTCTTCTTCTGATTTTAATTACAGTGTTCTTAGTGCTTTTCCATTGATCATTGATTTGATGTAATTTAAAAAAAAAAAAATTCAGAAGTACTAAGCCTCTGTTTGTTTTCCAGAGTTCTGAAAACTTCATTACGACAAATTTTGCAAAACTTCTCATTGCTTTTACGGAGGAGAGAATTTTTGGAAGTCTTTGTCAACTATGTTCATTGATGTCACTCCAATAGTGTAAATGTAGCTTTTTTTCTCTAGCTCATTGTATTTTCTTTCTTAGTTACACCAGAACTGTCTCTCTTATTAATATTTTTGAAAGAATCAGATCTAGAGTTTTTTAACCCTCCCCTCTTACTTTTTCCATTTAATTAATTTTAACCTTATTAATTCTTTTCTGATAAACAGAAATTTAAAAAGTAGCCATTAAACTAGCTAAAGTGCAACCATTGGTCTGTCTTCATCTGGAGCAACAAAGAATGAAGAAAATCAAAGACACATGGAAAGAATTAGTACAAAGGACTAATGGACTACGTGAACCCCAGCCTCCATGACCCTGGGATAAGAAGAGTTAGATGGTGCCCAGCTACCACTGCTGACTGCTCTGAAAGGGATCAAAATAGGAGGCCTTGGATAGAATGGGCAAAAACTGTGGAACAAAACTCAAAATAATAATAATAATAATTAAAAGATCAGGTTTAGTGGTCTGATAGAGACTGGTGGAAGCCCCGGGAAGACCCTTAGACACCCTTGAAGCCTGGAACTTAACTCACTCCCATGGCTCAGCTGTCAGCCAAACAATAGACAAGACTATAAGGTGACCAATAACACCAGAGAGGTACACACTCCTTACAACAATCAACCATATGAAATCAGAAGAGCAGCATTTGTCTAGGGATAAAGCTCAGAAGGCAGGAAGGGATGGGAAAGGATAAATGGAAATAGGAAACACAGGGAAGAAGTGGTAAGAGGGCTGTTACATTGTAGAGAGTAATCAATAACATGAAACAAAATAATGTATGAACTATTGAATGGAAAACCAATTTTCTCTGTAAACTTTCACTGAAATCACAATAAAAAGTAAAAAGACAATGAAATATCAACATTAAAGTGCAAAAAGAAAAAAGAATCAACCTAGAATTCTGAAATGAAGGCAAAAATTAAGATGCATTCAAACAAAAACTGAGAGAATGCATCACCAGTAGAACTACTACAAGAGCTAACAATGTTAATGGAAGGTCTTCAGCTAAAAGAAACTGGTGTCATATATAAACTTGTATCTATATCAGAAAGTATTGTTGTTGTTGTTTTGTGCCATCGAGTCAGACCTGACTCATAGTGACCCCTCCTTGGGTTTCCAAGGCAGTATCACTATGGAAGTAGATTGCCCAACCTTCCTTCCAAGGAGTGGCTGGTGGGTTTGAATCACCAGCTTTCTGGTTAGCAGTCAAGTGCCTTAGGCACTACGCTGCCAGAGCTCCTTATCAAAAAGTATTAGAAATAGTAAAAATATATGCATAACTACCAAATACTTTTTTCTCAATATTTATATATTTTTCAAAAAGGTATTTGACTATTAAAGTTAAAACAATAACATTGTACTGATGGGTTTATAACAAATTTTAAAATAAAATGTATGACAGCAAAAGCACAAAGAAAGGGAGGTAGAAAATGAGGTATACAAAAAGAGAGTAATACAATAAACACTCATATACCCTTCACTTAGACTCACCAATCGATAAAAATTTGCCACTTTTGTATCTATCAACATCCATCTAAAGGAGTTCTGGTGGTGTAGTGGTTAGGGCATTTGGCTGCTAACCAAAAGGTTAGTGGTTCGAACCCACCAGCCATTCTGTGGAAGAAAGATGAGGCAGTCTGCTTCCATAAAGATTTATAGCCTTGGAAACCCAATAGGGGTCGCTCTCGATGGCAGTGAGTTTGGTTTCGTATCATCCATCTACCTACCTATCTACAATTCAGTATTAATTAATATTATTCTAAAGTAGTCAAAAGTAGTACGTCAACATTGAGACACTTTATCCATAAAAATTTTAGCATGTGTCTCCTAAGCACAAGGATAATCCCCTCCATAACCATGATACAATTATCACACTCAGAAATTTAACAATGTTACTTCTCTGTCAAATATTAAGACCAAATGCAAATGTCCTCAATTGTCCACAGGCCACGTGCTTTGAACTCAAAGCTGAGAATCCCCTTCAGAAGGAAGCTCTCTGTCACTAGCATTATAGCTTTCACCAATTTTATGCCCCACAGCTTTTGACCACAAAAATGAAATACTTAACTTATTTCTGGTATCTGCTGAATTTCAGGCCAGCCCACCATTTGTGTGTGTTTCCAACCCAGATGTCCGTTTGCATTTATTTTTGTGATTTTTAATATTTATTAAAAATTTTAAAGTCTATCTCCCCTATAAGATTTGTTTCCTCCCAACCCTAAATGTATTTCCAGAACAACCTGAGCTTGGCACATAAAAGGTGTTCAATAAATATTTATGGATTGAATCAATGAATGAATAAGGTTTTTAAGTTAAAGTAATGCCTGTATCTCTTTTATATTTCTCTACATCCATAGAATTGGCTAAAATAGAACCTTGTTTAGTGAGGGGATATTCAGCACTATAGTGAGAAGTAGGCACAACTGCTCTTTCCACACTTTTCTTAGACATTTAAAGAGCAAAAGAGGAATACAGAGAATGCTATATTGCATCTCTAATTCACTACTCCAAAATGTAGGAATTTAACAACCATGAGAAGAACTGTTACCATGACAACAGAAAAATTGTTTTTGCACAATTTTTATATACCCACATAGGATAAAGAGCCCTGATAATGCGATGGTTACGTATGTGGCTGCTAACCAAAAAGGTGGCTCAAGCCCATCAGTAATTTCTCTGAAGAAAAGACCTGGCAATCTATTCCCATAAAGATGACACACTGGAATCCCTGTGGGGCAGTTCTACTCTGTCCTATAGGGTTGCTATGAATTGGAATCAACTGAATGGCACACAACAAGAAGTATTGAATACCTTTGAAGTTTACATACTTTGAAGAGGGACAATATATTCTATATTCTATTATATTTGTAAAAAAAAAAAAAAGGTCAAAGGTCACTTAACTTTATAGTAATACCATTAAGCAATGGCCTTAATACAAGGAATTCAATTTAGCTACAAAAAGAATTTACTGATAATTGGGAGTTAACACTGGAATTTTAAGTAAATACTTCCCTCAGTCAATCAATATGGAGCTCTGTGGGTATAGTGGATAAGGCGTCTGGCTGCTAACCAGAAGGTCAGTGGTTCAAACCCACTAGCTTCTCTGCAGAAGGAGATGGGGTGATCTACTTCTGTAAAGATTTATAGCCTTGGAAACCAAATGGGGGTCACTATGAGTCAGAATTGACCTGATGGCAGTGAATTTGGTTTTGGTTTTTAGTCAATCGATAAACATGGCTCAACACACTACTAAGCTAGGTAGGACCAAAACATCCTTTGCTGTTGTTGTTGTTGTTGTTGTTACGTGCCGTCAAGTCAGACCTGACTCATAGTGACCCCTCCTTGGGTTTCCGAGGCAGTATCACTACAGAAGTAGATTGATTGCCCAATCTTTCTTCCGAGGAGTGCCTGATGGGTTTGAACCGCCAGCCTTCTGGTTAGCATCTTTAGGAGCTGAAAATCTAGTTGGACACTTAAGAGGAATAAGTGTCAAACAACTAAAGGGCACAATAAGTTGCTGCTTACATGTGAGCTTCTATCATTAGCTTACTAATAATTTATACTTGTTTCTATCCTTGGCCTCACCTTAGTCTACTCCTCCTCCTCCTGTCTTCCTAGCTTGGCCTAAATAACTAATCAGGACAACACCCATACCTAATTTACTAAACCATTCAAATTGCTTGCATGAGGTTCTGTCCTGAAACTAAGACGTGATACATTTACATACCACAGAGGTTAAGCATAAACTACCCATAATAAATTGAGAACGTCATATGAGTGAAGGCTTTGCAAGAGAGGACTTAATTATTGTGTGAAGAAATAAGAATGGCAATCTTTCTTCTCCTTTGCAGTGCTTATTAAGTTGTATGAGTTATGTATTACCAGATTATTTATTTATATTTGCTTATTCTGAAGAAAGGATTTGAGGCATGTAAGTTAAATATAGGTAATACACAAGCAATGGGCTGTGTGCATTTATTCCCCTATTAAAAACCATAGAATATAATTTCATATACGTTAGTAATAGCATAGTAAAGGTAGCCTGAAAATGTTAAGCAGCTAGCTTCAAATACTGCTTAACTTGCTGTTGTTCTTAGGTGCCATCAAGTTGACTCTGAATGAGAGCAATCTTGTATACAACAGAAGGAAACACTGCCTGATCCTAGGCCCATCCTCACAATACTTGCTATGCTTGAGCCCATCATTGCAGCCACCATGTCAATCCATCTCATTGAGGGTCTTCCACTTTTTCTCTGACCCTCCACTTAACCCAGCATGATATCCTTCTTCAGGGAATGGTCCCTTCTGACAACATGACCAAAGTAGGTGAGACGAACTCTTGCCATTCTCCCGTCTAGGGAGCATTTCGTCTGCAATTCTTCCAGGACACATTTGTTCATTCTTCTGGCAATCCATGGTATTTTCCTATTCTTCACCAATATCACAATACAAAGGCATCAGTTCTTTTCTGTTCTTGTTCATTCATTGTCCAATTTTCACATGCATTTGAGGTAATTGAAAATACCATGGCTTGGGTTAGGTGCACCTTAGTTTTCAAAGTGATATCTTTGCTCTTCAACACTTGAAAGAGGTCTTTTGCAGCAGATTTGCCCAATGCAATACAACGTCTGAATTCTTGACTATTGCTTCCATGAATGTTGATTGTGGATCCAAGTAAAATGAAATCCCTGACAACTTCAATCTTTTCTCCATTTATCATGATGTTGCTTATTGGTCCAGTTATGAGCTTTATTTCTTTCTGTTGAAGTGTAATCCATACTACAGATTGCAGTCTTTGATCTTCATTGGTAAGTGCTTTAAGTCATCTTCACTTTCAGCAAGCAAAGTTGTGTCATTTGTGTATCACAGGCTGTTAATGAGCCGTCCTCCAATCCTGATGCTGTATTCTTTTTCATATGGTCCAGCTTCTCAGAATATTTGCTCAGCATACAGATTGAATAATTATGGGAAAAGGATACAACCCTGATGCACACCCTTACTGATTTTAAACTATGCATTATCCTCTTGTTCTGTTAGAATGATAGCTTCTTGCTCTATGTACAGGTGCCTCATGGGCACAATGAAGTGTTCTGGAATTCCCATTCTTCACAATGTTATCCATAATTTGTTATGATCCACACAGTAAAATGCTTTTGCGTAGTCAATAAAACACAGGTAAACATCTTTGCTCTCAGCCAAGGTCCATCTGACGTCAGCAATGATATCCTTCATTCTACATCCTCTTCTGAATCCAGTTTGTGTTTCTGGAAGTTCCCTGTCAATATATTGCTATAACTGATTCTGAATTATCTTCAACAAAATTTGTGATATTAATGATATTGTTTGATAATTTCTACATTCTATTTGGTCACCTTCGGTAGTTAAGTTTGTATGTCAACTTGGCTGGGCCTGGTTGAATGGCTGGGCAGCTGGGTGTAGTTATTCCCCATGGTGAGATTGGTAATTAACTCCATGGTGGAATCTATTGGAGCAGCTGAGTAGCTGCTTTAGGGATGTGGTCTGCTTCCAGTATGTAAGAAGCAACTTTGAGGAAGGTCTTCAGCTTATGGCACACTTAAACTCTGGAGATAAAAGAGTCATTGTTCAGCATGTCATGCTCTGCCGATCTTGGGACTTTCAACAGACTTGAATCAATGGCTTGCCATGTGGTTTGGTAATATAGGGACTGTGCCGGCAACTGCCTGAGTGAAGAGATGCCTCTAGCCTTACTGGGCCAGGAGCAAGAGGCAAAGCTGAGGCTCAAGGTTGAGGGGCTTTCACCCAGCCCCTAGAGCCCAACACTTTGAACTTCCAAAACATTGCAAGAATAAATTCCTGTTTGTTAAAGCCACCCCATTTGTGGTATATTCTTGTCAAAGCAGCACAAGGTAACCAAAACAGTCCCCTTTCTTTGGAATGGGCACAAATACAGATTTCTTCCAGTCAGTTGGCCAGGCAACTGTTTTCCAACTTTCCTGGCATAAAAGAGTAAGCACCTCCAGACTGCACCTGTTTGTTGAAACATCTCAATGGATGTTCCATCAATTTCTGGAGACTTATTTTTTGCCAACTGCTTCAGTGCAGCCTCAACTTCTTCCTTCAATACCATTGGTTCTTTTTTCTTTCAAATTTTATTGTGATTTGGGTGAAAGTTTACAAAGCAAATTCATCTTCCATACAGCAGTTCACATACACTTTGTCTCATGACATTGACTGCAATCTCCCACAATGCAAGGCTCTCTTCCCACTTCCCACTTCTCCCATAGCCACCTCCTCCCTGTGTCCCTCCCTCCTATGCACTCCTGTCCTCTGAGCTATCTCTCTGTGCATATACAGCCCTTCATTTCTCTCATGGTTGATCTCTCTAAGGAGTGTACCTACCTAATGTAAATGTTCAGCTGATATGCCTATCTTTTGTTTGGCTGGCAGCCACAGGACTGGGTTCAATTCCAGACCTAAAAGGTAACTAGGGGCCACAGTCTCAGGGGTTCCGCCAGGTTCTATCAGACCAGCAAACCTGGTCCCCTTTTTTTTCTTTTTAAAAAAAAAATGATTTTGAGTTTTGCTCCACACTTGTCTCCAACTCTATCCAGGATCTCCTCCACAGATCCCCCTCCAAGTGAATACCATTGGTTCTTGATCACACCCTACCTCCTAAAATAGTTGAGGTTGACCAATTCTTTTTGGTACAGTGACTCAGTTTATTCCTTCCATATTCTTTTGATGCTTCCTGCATTGTTCAGTATTTTGTCCATAGAATGCTTCAGTATTGCAATTTGAGGCTTGAATTTTTTCTTTAGTTCTTTCAGCTTGAGAAATGCCAAACGTGTTCTTCCCTTTTGGTTTTCTAACTCCAGGTCTTTGCACATTTCATTATAGTACTTTACTTTGTCTTCGTTAGCCACCCTTTGAATCTACTCAGTCTTTTATTTCAACATGTCTTCCTTTTGCATTAGTTACTCTATGTTTAAAAGCAAATTTTAGAGTCTCTTCTGACATCTATTTTGATCTTTTCTCCTTTCTTATCTTTTAAATGACCTTTGGCTTTCTTCATGGATGCTGTTCTTGGTGTCATCCCACAGTTCATGTGGTCTTTGATCACTGGTGTTCAATGAGTCAAATCTATTCTTCACATGATCTCTAAATGCAGGTGGGATACAATCAGGATCATATTTTGCCTCTCAAGGAGTTGTTTTAATTTTCTCCTGCCTCAACCTGACCTTTCATAGGAGCAATTGAAATCTGATTCACAGTCTTGTTCTCACTGATGATTTGAGCTTCTCCTTTGCTTCTTTACACAGTCATTTTGATTTCTGTGTATTCCATCTGGTAGGGTCCATGTGTATAATCAGCATTTATGTTGTTTGAAAAAGGTATTGGCAATAAATAAATCATATTATTAGGTGTCATCGAGTTGTCTCTGACTCATAGTGACCTTATGTACAACAGAACAAAACACTGCCTGGTCCTGTGCCAGCCTCACAATCCCTGCTATACCTGAGCCCATTGCTGCAACTACTGTGTCAATCCATCTTTTTGGGGGCCTTCCCCTTTTTTGCCAAACCTCCACTTTACCAAGCATGATATCCTTCTCCAGACAATGGTCCCTTTTGACAACATGACCAAAGTAGGAGAGATGAAGTCTGGCCATTCTCACTTCCAAGGAGGATTCTGGCTGCACTTCTTCCAGGACACATTTGTTAATTCTTTTAGCAGACCATGGTACTTTCGGTATTCTTTGCCAACACCACAACTCAAAAGCATCAATTCTTCTTTTGTCTTCCTTATTCATTGTCCAGCTCTTGCATGCGTATAACGCAATTGAAAATACCATGGCTTGGGTTAGATGCACCTTAGTCACTTCTTGGCCACAGCCAGCTACCCAGAGGAACCGAGTAGTTGAACTTGTGGGCTGAGGGCCATAGTCACAGGGACATCAGGCTCAATTGGCATAGCATACTAGACAAAACATTGTTCTACCTCCTACTTTGGCAAGTAGCAACTGAGACCTTAAAAGCTTGCAAGAAGCCATCTAGATGCAATGAAGTGTCTCTCCTCAACCAGAGCAAAGAAGAATGAATAAAAACAAAGATTCATGGAAAGAATTAGTCCTAGCGACTAGTACACCATGCAATCTACAGCCAATACTACGATGAGACCAGAAGAACTAGATGGTGCCCGGCTACCACCATCAACTACTCAGAGGGGGATCTATGTAGGAGATCCTGGATAGAGAGGGAGAACAATGTGGAACAAAACTCACAATCATTTGGAAAAAAAAGGGGGGGAGGGACCAGGTTTGCTGGTCTGATAGAGCCTGGTGGAACCACTGAGACTATGGCCCCTAGCTGCCCTTCAGGTCTGGAATTGAACCCACACCTGTGGCTTCCAGCCAAACAAAAGACAAGCATATGAGTTGAACATTTACCTGAGGTAGATACACTCCTTAGCAAGAACAATCATGGGAGAATAGAAGGGCAGTGAATGCAGAAAGAGACAGCTCAGAGGGCAGGAGTGCATGGAGGGAAGGACACAGGGAAGAGGTAACTATCAGGAGGAAGTAGAAGGGGAGCTGTAGCATTGGGGTAAATTGTAGTCAGTGTCATGAGACAAAGTGTACGTGAACTGCTGTATGGAAAGTGAATTTGCTCTGTAAACTTTCACCCAAATCACAATTAAAAGATAATAATAATAGAATGGTAGAACAGGAAGATAGAAGAAACCACTACCCCAGCCCTAGACTTGGTGAAAAGTGTGTGTGGAGGAAATCTCTGTTTTGGTTAGATTGAGTTTTCTGTCATCTGCAGTCAAATTACACAGACTGTAAATGTGCTCAGAAAAAGTAGGTGACAAAAAGTGGTAGTTATTATATGTGAGACTTCGCAAATAGGAAATACTTTAGGAAAGTTTTAATTAATTAATTAAATTCATGTTCATTAAATTAATAATTATTAATGTAAACTAATTAACATGAAAATAGATGAGGGAGTCTAATCACAGAGAGTTATAAACAATAATATTGCTAATAATAATTGTTATAGTTAATTTTCATTGAGTGCTTATCATAGGCCAGGCACTGGCATATGTTAGATATATAGTATGTGTTGTTTGTTGTTGTGGGGCATCAGTATATATTGTTTGTTGTTATGTGCCACAAAGTCAATTCAGACTCATAGCAACCTGATAGAACAGAGTAGAATTGCCCAGAAGGGTTTCTTAGGCTGTGCATTTTTATGGGAGCAGATTCCCAAGTCTTTTCTCCCATGGAGAAACTGGTGGGTTCAAACTGCTGACATTTCAGTGAGCAGCAAGGGTCCCAGTGGCTGTATTCTAAAATTCATTCATCGAAGCTTTTGCATTGAGGCCACTCTTGCCCTTTCTGGGAGAAAGGGACTCCTTTGACTCTAACATTGGCTTGAGGATTCATCAAAATTCCCTGCTGAAACTTCCTTAGACTGCGTTAGCTTCTACCCCACCTTCTTCCCCCTCTTCAGTTTGTGTCAGACTTACATATCTGACTTATAGCTCTCCCAGCCTCTCCCGGTTCTGTCCCCATCTTCTCTCACATAGATTTAGCCTAACCAAATTTTTACAAGTTTAATCCCATTTGGTATCTGTGGCGTAGTGCCTAAGGCTTTTGACTGCTATCCAAAGGCTGGCAGTTCAAACCCACCAGCCACTCCTCAGAAGGAACATTGGGCAATCTACTTCCGTAGTGATGTTGTTGTTGCTATTTGCCGTCGAGTCGGCCCCGACTCATAGC
>NW_006921659.1:7778239-7787012 GCF_000298275.1 Orycteropus afer afer
GTTTGAACTGCCAGCCTTCTGGTTAGCAGTCAAGTGCTTTAGGCACTATGCTACCAGAGCTCCCGTAGTGATACTGCCTTGGAAACCCAAGGGGAGGTCACTATGAGTCAAGATCGACTTGAAGGCAGTGAGTTTGTTTTTTTGGTTTTGTTGTCAGAAGACCTGTATTTAACACAAGTGATAAATGACTCCTTATGAAAATGCCTCCAGTCTACACTTCTCTCTTAAAATCTAGTTCTCTTTTGATGTTATCACAAAATTCCACGAGGGTTCTTCATAGGCAAGTTCCTGTTTGCATGCCTCAGTCTTGAGCAATGACACCAACATTAACTAACAACCTCCTCCACCCCCATCCAATCACTCACCCAGGACCACTAATTATGTCTCTCCAATATTTCTTCTTTCTACCCCTCCTCTTCAACCCATTGCTATTACCTAAGATCATTGCTTAGTTTAACTAAAGTGGCTTTTCAACTTCTCCCATTGCCTCCAGAGACATTCTTAGCAACATCCCTGTCAAAGTACCCTTCACATTTGGTCTGAGGACGTTTCCAAAACCATATGTCTGATCATTCGCTTCCTTAACTCTCTTGTTGTTACAACAGCAGCTCTAGAACATTTTTGCATGACCTACAGGAAGAAATCAATTCCATATCACAACCCAATACACACATACTTGTTCAGGATATGGATAACTGAAGTAAAAGTTTCATGAAACGAAACGTAACCTTGCTACTTGTGATTTACTCTGATTTTTCTGTCTTATGTTATTTTATTCTATAAAATTTATCTGATAAAAAAAAAAAAACACTATTCTAAACCACTGAACTGATCTCACAATCCCCTAATAGCTAGCAGTTTGAAAACCCTAGTCTAGAGGAGAAAGTCCAAATTCCTTACCTTTGTTTCCAAACCCTTTTCTGATATAGCCCCAGATGACAAGTCTGACTTCATTCTTATTTTATTTTTTTAAATACACAACAAGATATTTGTCAATGTAACAACTTCCACATTTACAGCTCAGGAACATTGATGACATTTTTCATGTTGTGCCACCGTTATTGCTATCCTTTTCTGAAATATTCCACCAGCATTAGCAGAAACTCAAAGACCCACAAATGAAAACTTCCCCTTTCCCCCTCCCTCCTACCCCTGGTAACCACTAATAATCTTTGGGTTTTTTTTTTTTTTTTTTTCTGACTTTATTCATGTATTTACTTCATCAGCAAATTGCCCCTCAACGCCCACTATGTGTCAAGCACTGTGTGGGGATTTAAACCGTGAGTATAGGCTCAGTCTTGACTAGAGAGGAGCATGCAGGATTTGGTGGAAGACTGACCAGTAAAAAGTCTATTCCATTCAGTGATAAGATAAAGGTAAATACAGGTGGTTAAGACAGCACACAGGAGGTATACTTGGAGTCCTTGGGTTGTGCAAAGGGTTAACACATTCAACTGCAAACTGAAAGGTTCATGGTTCAAGCCCACCCAGACACACCTCAGAAGAAAGACAGGTTGATCTACTTCTGAAAAACCAGCCTCTGAAAACCCCATGGGGCACAGTTCTACTCTGACACCCATGGGGTCACCATGAGTCAAAGTCAACTCAATGATAGCTGAACGGAGGGCTTCCCAGAGGGACCAAAAAAACACCAAATCCACTGCCATCAAGTCAATTCTGACTCATAGTGACCCCCATTGGGTTTCCGAAACAGAAAATCTTTATGGAAGTAGATTGCCCAGTCTTGCTTCCGTGCAGAATGGATGGTGGGTTTGAATCACCAACCATCTGGTTAGCAGTCAGATACCTTTGGCACAGTGCTACCAGAGCTCCTTTGAAGAGACCACTAAATTGACACCTAACAGATAAGTAGGAGTTCATCAGGGAAAAAAAAAAAAAAACATGGCAGAAGGTAATGTACCAGACAGAAGAAATAGCTTGTTTATAACTTGTTGTTCCAGTGTTGGAAGAGGGATGGTCTTTCTGAGGAGTGAAAATGGTTCTGTGTAGTTGGAGTACAGCGACCCTCAGGGGTGTATGGTAGGAGATGAAAATGCAAAAGTATAGATAACCCTCTGGAGGATGTTGGAAAACACACTGGCTCTTTTAAGCCACAGGTTTTTAGATCTCATCCCAGGGATACCAAAAGCTCCTCGGAAGTGCCTTACAGACTTCAGGGTGAAGCAAGATGAAGGCCAAGTATGTCTGTTCCCCTTACCCACTGCAACCTGAGTAGCAGTGGCACAGTCACTTTGGCATTTTGTTTAGAGCATTCTAGGGGAAGTGTGGAAATGGATTGGAGGTGGACCAGACCAACAGGTAGCCCATACTAGAGGAGTGGCAGCAGCAATGGAGAGAAGCGGGAAGAATTGAAAAACAGGAAAATGAAAAGACAGCATTTTTATACCTTTTGTGGCTTTACATATTCCGTTTCTTTGCCTGGAATCTGGAATAAGGGTTCCTAACTTGTGTGTGTACAATGGATCTCTCAGACAGTCTGATGCAACCTATGGGGCCTGGAACCTTTCCCAGAATAATGTATTTATTTATTTTATTTTTAAAAAATATTTTTAATAGCCTAGAGTCTTAATAGCCTGCTGCTATAATAGAAATACAACAAGTAGGATGCTTTAACAACAGAACATTATTTTCTCACAGTTTAAGAGGTTAAAAGTCTGAATTCAGGGCACTGGCTCTAAGGGAACGCTGTCTTTCTCTGTTGGCTCTTGAGGAAGGTCCTTGTTTCAAGCTTCTGTTCCTTGATTTCTTGATGATCTTCATGTACCAATAGCTGCACCTTGGAGGGCCTCTCACAAGATTTTCAGACCCCAGTTGCTACAAACCAAAGTAGGATGTAGACCATTTTCTTGGTAGACTATGTGGTGCCAATTGACCAGGATGTGCTCTGAGACTATGGTCCTGAGCCCCCAGAATAATATATTTGAATGCATAAAAATACATATAGTTACAAAGAAACCTAATTGTATTAATATATAATTATAAAAATATTAAGAAAATAATTTATAGTATAGGATGATATGTTTCTTTATTAATGCAATAAATAGTAAGATTTAACAGTGGACCTAATAATGACTGTAATTCCCAAATACAAGCATACCTTGGAGCTATTGGGGGTTTTGCTCCAGACCATGGCACAAAGCAAATAATGCAATAAATCAAATATCGCAATAAAGCAAGTCACCTAAACTTTTTGATTTCCTGGTGCTTAGTAAAGTTATGTTTACACTATGCTGTTTTCTAGTAAGTTAGCAATAGCATTATGAAAAAGTTTGAAATGTTGTGAGAATTACTAAAATGTCTCATAGAGACACAAAGTGAACACGTGCTGATGGACAAATGGGGCCAATAGACTTGCTTGATGCAGGGTTACCACAAACCTTCAATTTGTGAAAATATACAATATCTTTGAAGCTCAGTAAGGCAAAATGCAATAAAACAAGCTATGCCCATAGTGATGAGCATAAATGGTATATCAAGGACTTGAATCAAGTGTGAGTTGAATATGTCTGTGTTTCTATTGGTAATAAGTTACAAGTATTGCTTATCCTATTCTAGTTCATAGCCTGTATTTATAATAGAAGGAAATGGTAAATTTCAAACTAGAAATTAGTGAATAAAAAATGTGATTATTTTCTGTCAAAATTTTTTTTTTTTCTTTTTTTTTGGCACCTCAGTGGGAACCGTAGAACTCTTGGTTAATTAGCCTTTGTCTTGAAAGCCCTTTCCTTTTTTGCCTACATGTTGAACCCTATTTTTCCAATAAGATTTCTTCTACAAATTGCATGCTGATTCCTACTAATTGTTCTTGAAGCTCAATTCCTATGATTGTTGTACATGGTCCCATTAGCAGCTCTTTGAGGACTATTTCTGTCATTTGTTGTCTTTTCAATTCTCCCCTACTGGAGTGTGAGTTCCTTAAGGGCAGAAATTATTTCTGATGCATTGTAGTATCCTAAGTACCTTGTATAGCTGTGTACATAAAAGCCTTGTAAATGGATGGACACAATTGTTCTGTAACAAAAGTAATGATTTTGCTAAATTACTGGGGAAGGATGAAGGGAGAAAACGATCCTTTATTTGTATCTATCGTTCAGAAATATAGAAACTTAATATTATGGTTTTAAAAAGTAAAAAAACACTACCATTGAGTGGGTTCCGACTCATAGCAACCCGCTTTGGGTTTGTGAGGCAGTAAATCTTCATGGAAATAGATTGCCCCATCTTCCTTCCACAGAGCGGCTGGTGGGTTTGAACCACCAACGTTTTGGTTAGCAATCAAATACCTTAGGCATGGTGCCACCAGAGCTCCTTATATTATGTTTCTAAAAACCAAACTCACTGCCATCGAGTCGGATCTGACTCATAGTGACCTCTCTTTGGGTTTCCAAGGCAGTATCACTACAGAAGTAGATTGCCCAATCTTCCTTCCAAGGAGTGGCTGGTGGATTTGAACCTCTAGCCTTCTGGTTAGCAGTCAAATGCCTTAGGCACTATGCCACCAAAGCTCTGTATATTATGGTTAGTGGATGGAAAAGAATGCTAGAAAAATGACCTAGAATAAGGTAGTGAATCAAATTAGTGAAGTAAATAAATGGTGAATAGAAAAGTGTGCAAGCGAATATAAAAGACTCTTGTTTGAAAAGTATAGTTGTAATTTTTTCCTTTGCTTTAAGAGCAATACAGCAGAGATGAATTGTTTTTCTGTGGAGAAGATTAGATCATGGGCCAAGAAGCAGTCTTGGATATCAGAGAGAAGTGAAGAGTCAGGCTGACTGAAGGTTACTCTTCACTTCAGACTGTCAGTGGTTAGAAACAGAGAGGAATTTACCATGAAGTTAATGTTTCAGGGCCCTTCACCTGCCTGGGACTTTTCTAAAGGTATCTAATTATGTCTTTGTAAACTCTTTGTGAGTGTGAGTGTTTTCTAAAGAGGACCTCCACATTGGGTGGGTGTTGAGACTCTGGTTAGGATATTAGAAAAATGTTACAGAATCATGTCCAGCACATAGTAAACTTTCTGAGTGTTAGTTCATTAGTTAATTCAGTAAATAAATAGTGTATGCATTTCTGACCTCTTGACATAAAATATCTCTCATTTGCAGAATAAAATACACTGCATGAACATGATTGCTTATTTTATCTCTGGTTTTGATCACTTTATTCTGTTCCTAAAATGCCTATAACTTTCCCTTTTCTCTCTGCCTTTTAAATCATGCCAGTCTTTTAAAGCCTATGGTAATAAATGGATCTTAGAAACACAGGAATAGTTATAAAAAAAATTATTTCAGTTGTAGTGTTTAAAGAACATGAAGAGTAAACTATGGCATGCTTGTGGTAGTGATACCTCTAAAGGAGAAAGATAATGAAGTATGGGCTGATTATAGTATCAGATTCAAGAGGCAAGAGTATCAAAAGATTCTAAAATAGCTTTTCCAAAATGTAGCAATTATTCTAAGGCAACATTTTTAAAAAGGTAAATTTAATGCCTTAAAAAAAGAAAGTCAGTTGTTTTAACCATATTGCTTGTTCCCCAGGTTCAAAGAAACCCTTTAGGAACATACTATTTATGAGATGCCAGCACAATAAGTTATTGATACAAGCCTCTATTAAATTTTAATTAGTACATTGTAAAGTAAACAAAATGAAAAGCATCTAAATATTCTGCTATGTGAATTATATTTAAAAGTATTTTATTTATTTTTAAATATATTGCACCTTCTTTTACGTTTATTGTTGTTGCTGTTGTCAGGTACCACCGAGTCGGTTCTGACTCATAGCGATATATCAAGTCAGTTCCAACTCACAGCAGCGCCATGTACAACAGAATCAAACACTGTTCTGTCCTGTGCTAGCCTCACAATTGTTGTTCTTTTGAGCCTATTGCCTCAGCCACTATATCAATCCATCCCTTTTTGCTGTCCATCTCTCTGCTTTACCTCCTGATAATATATCCAAAGTACATGAGGCAAACTCTCACTGTCCTTTCTTCTAAGGAGCATTCTGGCTATACTTCTTCCAAGGAAAATTTGTTCATTCTTCTGGCAGTCCATGGTATATTCAATATCCTTGGCCCACACTAGGATTCAAAGGCATCAATTCTTCAGTCTTCTTATTCATTGTCTAGTTTCCATGTGCATATGAGGCGACTGGTGCATAACTGGCTTCGGTCAGGCTCACCTTAGTCCTAAAAGTGGCAACTTTGCTTTTTAACACTTTAAAGAGGTTTTTTTGCAGCACATTTGCCCAATGATATGGCATCATTTTGTTTCTTGACTGCTGTTTCCATGAGCATTGGTAGTGGATCCAAGTAAAATGAAATCCTTGACAATTTCAATCTTTTCTCCATTTATTATGAATGTTGCTTATTGGTCCAGTTATGAGGATTTTTGTTTTATGTTGAGGTGTAATCCATACTGAAAGGTGTATGTAATCTTTGATCTTCATCATAAGTGCTTTAAGTCCTCTTTGCTTTCAGCAAGCAAAGTTGTGTCATCTGCATTTTGCAAGTTCTTAATGAGTCTTCCTGCAATCTTGATGCATTCTTCTTCATATAGTCTAGCTTCTCAGATTGAATTTAATATATAATAACTTAAAATTATGAGTTGTATCTTTGAAAAATGAATCTGAGAAACCATGGGTTTTTATACATGTAACAGATTCTACATATAGTATAGTTGTCATAATTTACCATCAAGTTGGTTCCAACTCATGGCAATCCCATTCCAACTCATGATGACAACATGTGGGCAGAGTAGAACTGTATTCCATAGGGTTTTCAAGGCTGCAAGCTTTTGGAAGCAGATCTCCAGGTCTTTCTTCAAAGGCATCTCTAGGTAGGTTAAACTGCCAACCTTTCAGTTGGTAGTCCAGTGCTTAAACATTTGCACCACCCAGGGACTCCTTGTAATGTGTTGTTGCTATTATGTGCTGTCAAGTCGGACCTGACTAATAGCGACCCCTCCTTGGCTTTCGGAGATGGTATCACTACGGAAGGAGATTGCCCAACCTTCTTTCTTAGGAGTGGCTGGTGGGTTTGAATCTCCAGCCTTCTGGTTAGCGGTCAAGTGCCCTAGGCACTTCAGTACCAGAACTCCTCCTTGTAATGTAGTAACAATCAATAAACTATGCAGTGAAATGTTTTTGAAAAGTGCCACTGGGACATCCCAGTTAATTGGCTTAATAATGTGTTTGGTGATTTCTGTTCTACCTGCCAGTTGGTAGTATAGTGCCTTGGGTCTTGTTGTTGTTGGGTGCCATCGAGTCATCTCCGACGCATAGTGACCCTATCCACAGCAGAACGAAACACCCTCCAGTCCTGCACCAGCTCCATGATCCTTGCTATACTTGAGCCCACCGTTGCAGGCACTGTGTCAATTCATCTCATTAAGGGCCTTCCTCTCTTTTGTCGACATTCCACCTTACCAAGCATGACATCCTTCTCCAGGGAATGGTCCCTTCTGATAACATGACCAAAATAGGTGAGACGAAGTCTGGCCATTCTCGCTTCCAAGGAGCATTTTGGCTGCACTTTCTCCAAGACAGATCTGTTAGTTCTTTTAGCAGTCTATGGTACTTTCAGCATTCTTCACCAGCACCACAACTCAAAAGCATCAACTCTTCTTCGGTCTTCTTTATTCATTTTCCAGCTTTCACATGCATATGAGGTGATTGAAAATATCATGGCTTGTGTCAGTCCTCAAGGAGACATCCTTGCTCATCAGCACTTGAAAGAGGTCCCTTGCAGCCAACTTGCCCAGTGCTATACATCATCTAATGTCCGGACTGCTGCTTCTATTGACATCAATTATAGAACCAAGCAATATGATGTCTTTGACAACTTCAATTTTTTCTCCATTGATCGTGATACTACGTATCTAGTTGTGAGGATTTTTGTTTTCTTTATATTGAGATGTGACCATATTGGAGACTGTATTTTTCAATCTCCATCAGTAAGTGCCTCAAGTCATTCTCACTTTCAGCAAGCAAAGTTGTGTCATCAGCATATAACAGGTTGTTAATGATTCTTCCTCCAATCTTGATGCCACATTTTTCTTCATATAGTCCAGCTTCTCAGATCATTTGCTCAACATACAGATTGATTAAGTATGGGGAAAGGATACAACCCTGACACACTCTCTTCTTGATTTTAAACCATACAGTGTCTCCTTGTTCTATTCAAACAACAGCCTCCTGGTCTATGTACAGGTTCCTCATGAACACAATGATGTGTTCTGGAATTCCCATTCTTCTCAATGCCATCCACAATTTGTTATGATCCACACAATCAAATGCCTTTGCATAATCAATAAAACACAAGTAAACATCTTTCTGGTATTCTTTGCCTTGAGCCAAGATCCATCTGACAGCAGATCTGATTCCCTTGCTCCATGTTCCCTTCTGAATCCAGATTGTATTTCTGGAAGTTCTCTGTCAATATACTGCTGCAACCATTTTTGAATTATCTTTAGTAAGATCTTCCTTGTGTGCGATATTAATGATATTGTTTGATAATTTCCACATTCTGTGGGATCACCTTTCTTTGGAATGGGTCCAAATATGGATATCTTTCAGTCAGTTGGCCAGTGACTCTGTGTATTCCTTCCAAATCTATTGGCATAACCGAGTAAGTGCCTCCAGTGGAGCATCTGTTTGTTGAAACATCTCAGTGGGTATTCCATCAATTCCTGGAGCCTTGTTCTTCACCTATTTCTTCAGTGCAGCTTTGACTTCTTCCTTCAGTACCATTGGTTCT
>NW_006921659.1:7787766-7789719 GCF_000298275.1 Orycteropus afer afer
TTGCCTTTAACTTCAATTTGAACTTGCATATATGAGCAGTTGATGGTCTGTTCCACAATCAGCTCCTGGCCTTGTTTTGGCTGAAGATATTGAGCTTTTCCATCACCTCTTGCCACAGATTTGTCTGGGGTCTTAAAAGCTCACAAATAGGCATCCAAGGCACAGCAATTGTTCCCTATTCTCCTGGAGTAACAAAGGAAGGAGGAGAAATGAGAACAGGAAGAAGAAATGAAATGTGAGACTAATTGTCCCCATGAACAACTACATCCTTTGCCATGAGACCAGGTAAACTACATGGTGCTCAGCTACCATTACTGAACATTTTGATCAAAGATTCTGTAGAAGAATTCTGATCAAAAGGGGAAAATGCAGAACAGAATTTGAAATTCTCATAAACTCCAGACTTTCTGGAATCCTGGAGGCTGAATGAACCCTGAAATTAATGCCCTGAGATAATCTTTAGACCTTAAACCAAAAATATTCCCTAGAGTCTTCTTAAAATCAAATAATAGTTTAGGTTTAGCATAGCTAATAAAGAATGTCTGCCTTGAGCATTATACTCTTTTAAGGTGTATCTTTATGGGATCAGATTGACAACAGCTCCTTGAAAGGATAGATAGAAACCTTGGGGAGCAATGAGTTAATAGTAATGGGGGAGGAGCAACTCTAAAGGGGGGTGAGAATGGTCACATGACTTGAAGAATGTAATCAGTGTCACTGAACTATACACATAGAAACTGTTGAATTGATCTATGGTTTGTTGTTCATATTCTCAACAATAACAACAAAAATAAAATGAATTATTGTTTTTTAAAAATTACACTTTAGTCATGACTTCTATTCCTTCTGAACTCTTACAATGCTTTTCCTTGATCACTCTTTTTATCCTGCCTTACACTGTTTTTAAATCTCTTGTGTCATGTTTTGTTTCCCAGTCTAGATTGCAAGCAACATTAAAGCATAAGTTAGATTCCTCTGTGTTCTCTACAACTCTGGAGAGAGGGCATTTCCAGTTGAGGTAATAGGGTAAGTGAAGGCACAGTGGTATGAGCCAAAGTTGGAGAGAAACCAGAGAGGTAGACAAGTGGTAGGAGCTGGTGCTAGAAAGCTGGATTAGTGCTAAATCAAGAAATTTAGATTTTATTCAGAAGGCAGTGAGGATTTAGCTTTTGTAAAAATAGGGCAGGAGCATAGGTAGAAGTGTGCTAAACAACAGCACCTAACACAACAATAACAAAGGAGAGGAAAGAAAGAAAAGACCAAAATGGGTGTCAGGAGAGACTCCGAAATTTGCTCTTAAACTTACTCTTTCAGCTAAAGAGAATGGGAAAAATAAAGTAAAAGAGCTGAACACATTTCAAAGGGCAGCTTGAAAAGACAAGGAAAAATATTATAATGAAATATGCAAAGACAGAAAACCAAAAGGGAAGAACGTGCTCAACATTTCTCGAGATGAAAGAACTGAAGAAAAAATTCAAGCCTCAAGTTGCAATGTTGAAAGATTCTATGGGCAAAATATTGAACGATGCAGGAAGCATCAAAGGAAAATGAAAGGAATATGCAGTCACTGTACCAAAAAGAACTGGCTGAGAGTCAACCATTTCAGGAGGTAACATATGATCAAGAACTGATGGTATTGAATGAAAAGATCCAAGACATAGGCAAAAACTAGGCTTCAGAAATTGACAGAATACCCACTGAGATGTTTACAAATAGTTGCAACACTGGAAGTGCTCACTCGTTTATATCAAGACATTTGGAAGAAAGCTACCTGGCCAATCCACTGGAAGAGATCTGTATTTATGCCCATTCAAAAAAAAGAAAAAAGGTGAAAAAAAAAAAGGTGATCTAACAGACTGCCTATATGAAGAAAAACGTGGTATCAGGATTGGAGGAAGAATCATTAACAACCTGAGATATGCAGATGATACAACTTTGCTTGCTGAAAGTGAG
>NW_006921659.1:7790219-7807250 GCF_000298275.1 Orycteropus afer afer
CTTTTGGTCATGTTGTCAGAAGGGACCATTCCCTGGAGAAGGATGTCATGCTTGGTAGGGTGGAGGGTCGACGAAAGAGGGGGAGGCCTTCAACGAGTTGGATTGATACGGTAGCTATGATGATGGGCTCAATATAGCAGGGATTGTGGGGCTGGCGTGCGATCGGGCAGTGTTTCGTTCTGCTGTGCATGGGGTCGCTATGAGTCGGAAATGACTCGACGGCACTTAACAACAACAACAAGAACAGAGTGCAGAAACTTTTGAACAATATCATTCATATTACATGCAAGTAAAATTATGCTGAAGATAATTCAAAAATGGTTGCAGCAGTACATTGAGAGGGAATTGCCAGAAATTCAAGCCAGATTCAGAAGAAGATGTAGATCAAGGGATATCATTGCTGATGTCAGATGGGTCTTGGGCTAAAAGTAGAGAATATCAGAAAGCTGTTTATCTATGTTTACCTATGACTATGCAGAGGGATTCAACTGTGTGGATCATAACAAATTATGGATAACATTACAAAGAATGGAAATTCCAGAACACTTAATTGTGCTCATGCAAAGCTGTACATTGACTAAGAGGCAGTCGTTTTGACAGAACAGAGGTCAGGAAATGTATAGATTAGAGGTGTATCCTTTCACCATACTTATTCAATCTGTATGCTGAAGAGATAATCCCAGAATCTAAATGAAGAAGAACATGGCATCAGGATTGGAGGAAGACTTGTTAACAACTTGCAATATGCAGATGGTACAACCTTGCTTTCTGAAAGCAAAGAGGACTTGAAGAACTTACTGATGAGGATCAAAGGCTACATACAGCCTTCAGTATGGTTTACACCTTAACATAAAGAACACAAAAATCCTCACAACTGAACCAATAAGCAACATCACAATAAACTGAAGTTGTCAAGGATTTCATTTTACTTGGATCCACAATCAACACCTATGGAAGCAGTAGTCAAACCTGCTGCAAAAGACCTCTTTAAAGTATTAAAAAGCAGAGATGCCACTTTGAGGACAAAGGTGTGCCTGACCCAAGCCATGATATTTTCTATCACTTCTTTTGCATGTGAAAGCTGAACAATGAGTCAGGAAGACTGAAGAAGAATTGATGCATTTGAATTATGGTATTGGTAAAGAGTATTGATTATACCGTGGCCTGCCAGAAGAACAAATACATCTGTCTTGTAAGAAGTACAGCCAAAATGCCTCTTGGAAGCATTGTTGTTGTTGTTGTTATTTGCCGTCGAGTTGGCCCTGACTCATAGCGACCCCTCCTTGGGTTTCCGTGGCAGTATCACTACGGAAGTAGGATTGCCCAACCTTCCTTCTGAGGAGTGGCTGGTGGATTTGAACCGCCAGCCTTCTGGTTAGCAGTCAAGTGCCTTAGGTACTATGCTACCAGAGCTCCTTGGAAGCATAGATGGCTAGATTTCATCTCGTGTATTTTGGACATGTTATCAGGAAGGACCAGTCCTTGGAAAAGGACATCATGCTTGGGAAAGTAGAGGGTCAGTGAAAAAGAGGAAAGCCCTCAACAAAGTGGATTGATGCAGTGGCTGCAATAGTGGGCTCATACATAGCAATGATTTTGAGGATGACACAAAACCAGGCAGTGCTTCGTTCTGTTGTACACAGGGCACTGTGAACCAGAACTGACTCAATGGCACCTGATAACAACAGCAGAAAAGATTGCTCTAGCAGCAGTTTGTAAAATGAGTTGGAGTGAGAGAGGAGAGGCACAGAGTTTAATGATGGACATAAAAACAATAGTTACTATTTATTGACCCTTCTGTTGATTTGTCCTACTGCAGTGGTTTTTGTGTTATTTTGTTGCTTTCATGAGACTGGAAGCTATGCCAGTGATATTTCAAATACCAGCAAGATCAGCCACGGTGGACAGGTTCCAGTGGAGATTCCAGACTATGACAGACTAGGAAGAAAGGGCTGATGAACTACTTCTAAAAATTAGCCATTGAAAATCTTATGGGTCACAACAGAATTTTGTCTGATAGATGCTAGAAGATGAGCCCCCTAGGTTGGAAGACAACAATGGACTCAAGCATGTGGGTGATCATGAAAATGTCTCAGGACTTGATAGTGTTTCACCCTGTTGTATATGAGGTCACAATGGGTTGGAGCCAAGTCTAGAGCAACACCATTATTTATTGAGAGCTCACTATGTGCCAAGAACTGCTATCAGTGTTTTATGTGCATCATCTCACTTTATCTTCACAGCAAGTCTATGAGGCAAGTGCTAGCATTATCCTCATTTTACCATGAAGGAAAATGGAGAAGTGGAGCTTGCAGAAGTGAAATAAGGGCCAGCTTCTTGTGTGCTTAGTTTAACACTCTGCTGTATTGATATACTTTATAGTTTTTCAACAAAGGGCCAGCATTTTAATTTTGCATTTGGGCCCCTCAAAGTATGTAGCCAGCCCTAGTTAAATAATCTGCCTATGGCCACATGGGAACAGATGTTGGAGCTGGGATTTAAGAGTCCATGCCCTCAACCACTCTTCTAGGCTGCATTAGCCCATGGATCCGAGGACAAACAAATGACTCTGTGAAGGAGAGGGAATGGATTTGAAAGAAAATATTGGAGTTGTTTTTTTTTTTTTTTTAAGATAATAAAAAATTTTCTTAAAAATTAAAATAATTTTAGTGAAAACTTTTAAAGAATTCTACAGTATCTTCTCAGATAACCAGAGTTTCTCTACTGGGCAACACTTGTCTATTATATCATTGAGTGTGTAGTTGACTGGCCTTGTGTGTGAAGAGCCTGAGCTTTATTTACATCAAGTGGACTGTGACACCTGGTGACAACCATGTGTCATTGCAAGTTCTTGATGATGGCACTAATCTCTGCAATACCTCCAAGAATGCAGTGTTGCTTTTGGTTTACTATCTTTCTAAGTAGGGGCAATTCTAATCGCTTCCACTCAGCTTTTCCTACCGTAATAGCCCTTACTCCACATGTCAAAGATCCAATGTGGGGTTCTTCCAGTTGTCGAGTATGTTTGTTCCAATTATGCAATCTGGAACTGGGGAAATCACTATAACCAGTGGGTTCAGGGACCCACTGGACTCAATGTGAGATGAATCTGAGCTAAGACTCCATTAATAACTAGACCTCCATATGCCCCTACTCTGACTGCTGGGCCACAGTGACATTTTTAGTCTCCTGGAATTAGTGTCAGTTCAGAGTCAGTGTCCAGTAATCCCTGAAAAGTCTGATTATTTCCTTTTCTCCAATGAGCAGTCACTTTTATAAAAGGCTGAAGATTCCTTTGGGGAAAGATGGGAGGAAGATTAACAGGATAAATTTTTGGCAGTGTAGTAGGGTCCTTCTTCAAGGAAGGTTCTTCCTCGGCCTCCTGTTCATTCAAAGGGTTGTAGATCTGTAAACTGACTCAAATGGGGCGATTGATTTAGGGGCCATGACTCTATTCTGTTGATTTTAGTTAGACTGCTATTAATTTGACCTAGAATTCTTCCACTTGTAGAGATCAGATAAAAGTTTGGTAGATTTCCAATCTTTTTCACTTCTAGGGACACCATGACTAGGGGCGGCCAATGCCATAAATTCATACAAGTCAGACTATTATGGTTGCTGGTTTGACTCTGCTGTCCACTATGAAAATTATGCCCATCTTGTCTTTGTCATTTAAGTGCTGCCTCTTGGCCCCTACCCTCATGGGGTGCACCAGCCTCATTGTAGTTAGATGTCTTAATTCAGGGCAGTTCCTGACTTACATAAAATAGCAATCACAGCAGTCTTCAAGGATGCTGGGGCTCCCTTCACATTTTTTTCCCTCACCATTGTGGTAAATGGGTGTCCTCTGGGCACTCCATACGAGAGTTTATAGGTCCAACTTAATAAATCCACTCTAACATGCCAATTTCCCTAAGGCTTTGGATACTTTTTCTACAATATACTATGTCAGGACTGGCATTTCAACTTGATTTAGTGTAGGCCACCATTTAATCCATGCTTCAGTGAACCAAGCAAATATTAGATCCTTTTCTAACCTCTCAAGCTGAAACATTGAATGAAGAATCTGCGCTTAGTAGGCTCATATCTATAAACTCAGATTGATCCAACTTTATGTACCTTGCACCATTATCATACACCCTTAATAGCCATTCCCAAACATATTCCTTATGTTTCTGCTTGTATATATTAGAAAAATCTAGCAGTTCTTTTGGAGTGTAGTATATCTTCTCCTGAGTCACACTTTGTACTTCACCTCTTGGGGCTCACTAGGGTTAAGTCTGTTTATAGGTCTAGAAGCAAAAATGGGTGGTTGGGATAGGTTCTGGGACATTCAACGAAGTCTTGTAATGCATCTGCCTCAGATATTGCCCCACGTAATGCTCCATGTGCCACCCCAGGTGATATTTCAGACAAAGACTCTAAAAGTGCAACCAGAGGAATCTCATCAGATAGGAGGGAGAGGATAATGGTTTTACTATGGAGAATGGATTATCAGACAATGATGGAGCAATGTCTACAGGTGGGAGTAAGAGAGCTGGTTCTGTTATCAGGAGTGAGTCAATGAGACTTTGAAGCTCAATATCCCCAACTTCCTGATTACTTGCCCATATATCCCCATCCCAACTTTCAGGATCACATTTCTTCCCAATCAATGCCCTCACTTTAACTTAGATACCATCCAAGGATAGAAATTCAACTACCATCATAATTCAGCAATTCTTACAATAAGACTTTGGGTTTAGTTTTTGGCAATATCAGCTCTTTTACTACAAGAAATAAGGCTTTCTTTCATGACACAAGTGACAGTTTTCAGGTCTTTTATACAGCACTTAAGCTGTGACTCTGAAGCCCTGAGCTCATTCATCCCTTTTACCACTTTCTTTAGTGAGAGTAAGACCAACTAAGCAGCATCCTTATACTTCTCAATCAGAAAAAAAATGTAGAAAAGTATTGAATATGTAATAGTCTTATCTCTCATAAATATTTGATCTATTGGTGATGATATTTTGCATATTTCTCTTGCCACTTCACATCGTGGATTAGCAGTGCCCTTACTAGAGGCAGAATCATCAGCACCTTTAAGACTAGCCAGACTTGAGAATCAATTTAGAAAATTCATACTTGTAATTTTGTTTCTCTAGGACCACTCTTGGTACCAAATGTCTTAGGTTGGGTTCTCTAAAGAAGCACATTCCATTATAACAACCAACTTTGTCTTCTCAAGCTGCTCTTTGAAATCTTCTTTTCAGCTATTTTATCTTGCCATTTCTTCCATTTGCCTTAGCTGCTCTCCATTCAAGAGCAAGTTTCAGAATCTGTTCTGACATTCGTTTTGGTCTTTTCTTCCTTTCCTGACTTTTTAATGATCTTTTGCTTTCTTCATGTATGATGTTCTTGAAGTCATCTGACAATTCATCTGGTTTTCAGTCATTGGTATTCAGTGCATCAAAGCTATTCTTCAGATGGTCTCTTAATTCAGGTGGAATTATAATCAAGGTCACGGGAGCTCTGGTAGCATAGTGGCTAAGGCACTTGACTGCTAACCAGAAGGCTGGTGGTTCAAACCCACCAGCCACTCCTCGGAAGGAAGATGGGGCAATCTACTTCCATAGTGATACTGCCTCGGAAACCCAAGGAGGGGTCACTATGAGTCGGGTCTGACTCGATGGCACATAACAACAAAAATCATCAAGGTCATATTTTGGCTCTTATAGACTTGTTTTAATTGTCCTCAGCTTTAACTTGAACTTGCATATGAGCAGTTGATGGTCCGTTTCACAGTCAGCTCCTAGCCTTGTTTTGGCTGAAGATATTGAGCCTCTCCATCACCTCTTTTCACAAATGAAGTTGATCTAATTCCTGTATTTTCCATCAGGCAAGATCCACATGTATAGCCACTGTTATTGAAAAAAGTTATTTATGATGAATAAGTCATTGGTCTTGCAAAATTCTTTCATGGGATCTCTGGCATCATTTCTATCACTAAGGTCATATTTTCAAACTACCAGTGATTCTGCTTTGTTCCCAACTTTTGCATTCTAATCATCAATAATCATCAGTTACATCTTGATTGCATGTTTGGTCAATTTCAGACTGCAGAATTTGTTAAAAATTTTCAATTTCTTCATCTTTGGCTTTAGGGGTTGGTACATAAATTTGAATAATAGTTGTATTAACTGGTCTTCCCTGCACGCATATGGATATTATTCTATCACTGACAGCATTGTAATGCAGGATGAAAAACCAAAAAACCAAAATCACTGCCATCTACTTGGATCCGACTCATAGCAAACCTTCCTTG
Organism: Orycteropus afer afer; assembly: GCF_000298275.1. Taxonomy (NCBI): domain Eukaryota; kingdom Metazoa; phylum Chordata; class Mammalia; order Tubulidentata; family Orycteropodidae; genus Orycteropus; species Orycteropus afer. The sequence continues at coordinate 7,796,524 of NW_006921659.1, forward strand.
GGTTTCCCAGATGGTATCACTATGGAAGTACAGCAGGGTAGATCTTGAAATACTCTTTGTGATGATGAATGTGATGCCATTCCTCTTCAATTTGTCATTCCTGGCATAGTAGACCACATGATTGTCTGGTTCCAAATGGTCAATACCAGTCCACTAATACCGAGGATATCAATCTTTGTGCATTCCATTTCATTTTCAATAACTTTCAATTTTCCTACATTCATACTTTGTACATCCCATGTTTTGATTATTAATGGATGTTTGTGGCAGTTTCTTCCCATTTTAATTGTTGCCCCATCAGGCCAGGGACCTGCAGAGTGGCAGGACATCAAGGTACAAAGGGGCAGGAGGCAAGGCTAGGCCCCAAGCCCCCTAGAGACAGGAAAGGGAGGGAGCAGGAGAGGCCAGGGACCTGCAGAGTGGCAGGATATCCAGGTAAAAAGGGGCAAGAGGCAAGGCTAGGCCCCAAGTCCCCTAGAGCCAGGAAAGGGAGGGAGCAGGAGAAGCCAGGGAAATGCGGAGCAGCAGGATATTCAGGTAAAGGGGAGGTAGGTAAGGCTAAGCCAAGCTCCTTATAGCCAGGAAAGGGAGGGAGCAGCCAGGGACCACAAAGTAGCAGGTTCCAGGTAGGAATTAGGTAAGGGGAGGGTGCAGAGGTTTCCAACAGCTAAGGGAGACAAACTTGTCTGTCAGTTTGTCATTCTGTGGGGCTTGTACATTGCTGTGAGGCTTGAGGCTGTGCCACTGGTGTTTCAGACACCAACAGAGATGCACATGGTGCACAGGTTTCAATGCAGCTTACACACTAAGACAGACTAGGAAGAAGGAGGAGGCCCTCTACTTCTCAAAAACTGGCCAGGGAAAACCTTATGAATAATGGAGAAACACTGTCTGATACATTCCTGGGCAACTTCATGAATAGCTCTGAAACATTGCCTGACACAGCACAGGAAGACAAGCCCATTGGGTCAGAAGGCACTCAAAATAAGACTGAGAAAGAGCTGCCTCATCAGAGTAGAACCAACCTTAATGATATGGATAAAGTAAGTCTTTCAGGACCTCCATGTGCTCACATGGCATGACTCAAATTTTGGAGAAACAGCTGCAAACATCCATTAATAATCAGAACATGGAATGTACGAAATACGAATCTAAGAAAATTGGAAGTTGTCAAAAATGAAATGGAATGCATAAAAGTTGATATCCTAGGCATTAGTGAGCTGAAATGGATGGGGTTTGGGCATTTTGAATCAGGCAACCATGTGATCTACTATGCCAGGAATGACAATTAGAAGAGGAATGGCATGGCATTCATTATCACAAAGGATGTTTGAAGATCTGTCCTGAAGTACAATGCTGTCAGTGATAAGATAATATCCATATGCTTACAGGGAAAACCCGTTAATACTACTATTATTCAAATTTACGCACCAACCACCAAAGCCAAAGATGATGAAATTGAAGATTTTTATCAACTTCTGCAGTCTGAAATTGACCAAACATGCAATCAAGATGTGTTGCTTATCATTGGTGATTGGAATGCAAAAGTTGGAAACAAAGAAGAATTGCCAGTAGTTGGAAAATTTGTCCTTGATGACAGAAATAATGCTGGAGATTGCATGATAGAATTTTGCAAGATCAATGACTTATTCATTGCAAAAACCTTTTTCAACAACACAAACAGTGGCTATACACATGGATTCACCATATGGGGTACACAGGAATTAGATTGACTACATCTGTGGCAAGAGGAGTTGGAAAAGCTCAATATCTTCAGCCAAAACAAGTCCAGGAGCTGATTGTGGAACTGACCATCAACCGCTCATATGCAAGTTCAATTTGAAGTTGAAGACAATTAAGACAAGTCCATGAGAGCCAAAACATGACCTTGATTATATCTTTCCTGAATTTACAGACCATCTAAAGAATAGATATGATGCATTGAACACCAGTGATTGAAAACCAGAAGAATTGTGGGATGACATCAAGAGCATCATCCATGAAAAAAGCAAGAGGTCATTAAAAATACAAGAAAGAAAGAAAAGACCAAAATGGACGTGAGAAGAGACTCTGAAACTTCCCCTTGAGCAAATAGTAGCTAAAGCAAATAGAAGAAAAGAGAAGATAAAAGAGCTGAACAGAAGATTTCAAAGAGCAACTCGAGCAGACAAAGCCGTTACTATATTACTATATGAAATGTGCAAAGACCTGGAGTTAGAAAACCAAAAGGGAAGAACACACTTGGCATTTCTCAAGCTGAAAGAACTGAGGAAAAATTTAAGCCTCAAGTTGCAATATTGAAAGATTCTATAGTCAAAATATTGAATGATGCAGGAAACATCAAAGGAAGATGGATGGAATACACAGAGTCACTGTACCAAAAAGAACTGGTAGATCTTCATCCATTTCAGGAGGTGTCATATGTTCAAGAACCAATGGTATTAAAGGAAGAAGTCGAAACTGCACTGAAAGAATTGGCCAAGAACAAAGCTCCAGGAATTGATGGCATACCTATTGAGATGTTTCAACAAATGGATACCCCACTGGAGGCACTCACTCAGTTATGCCAAGAGATTTAGAAGACAGCTACCTGGCCAACTGACTGGAAGAGATCCATATTTGTACATATTTGTTGACAAAAGAGGGGAAGGCCTTCAATAAGATGGATTGACATGGTGGCAGCAGCGATGGGCTCAAGTATAGCAAGAATCATGAAGCTGGTTCAGGAACGGGTGGTGTTTCGTTCTACTGTGCATGGGATTGCTGAGTCGGAGACCACTCGATGGCACCTAACAACAATGACAACCATCAGCAAATGAAGGTCCAGAAAGCTTTATTCCATCTACATCATTAAGTTCACTTCTACTTTGAGGAAACAGCTCTTCCCCAATTTTGTTTTGAGTGCCTTCCAACCTGAGGGGTTCATCTTCTGGCACTATATCAGACAATGTTTCAGGGCTATGCATAATGTTTTCCAGTAATATATTGGAGAGTGTTTTCACTGCTATTCATAAGGTTTTCTCTGGCCAATTCTTTGAGAAGTGGGTAGCCCCTTCCTTCTTCCTGTTCTGTCTTAGTCTAGAAGTTCTGCTGAAACCTGTCCACCATGGATCACCCTGCTAGTATTTGAAATACTGGTGGCATAGCCTCCAGCCTCACAGGAACACACAAGCCACTACAGTGTGACAAACTGACAGATGAGTGTTCGATACTGGGCATTAGAGATTTAAAAAGAAAACAAGGAAACTGTGGAAGGCAACCTAACCCAGATTTGGTGGATCAGGAAAAGCTTTCAGGAGGAGTCAACACCTAAACTAAGTCTTGAGGAAGAGTTGAGTATGCCAAGTGAATAAAAAGGGATGCAGTAATAGGTCTGGTGGGGAGAGGATTTTAGGCAACAGAGACAGCAGGAACAATAACATAGGAACATGAAATAGCCAGTGTTCACAGAATTACAAAATGTTTGATAATATTGGAGTTTGAAGCGCAAGGGAGGGAATGTCTAGAAATAAAGCTAGAAAGAAGGAAGGAACTAGGGCATCAAAGGTCTTGTTTATCATGCCAACAAACTTGAAATTTGTACAGATGTATTTACTAATATCATATGCATACAAAATTTTGCTGAAGAGAATTTTAAAAAAATGCACTAGCACATCAACAAGGAATTTCCAGAAATTCAAGCTTGCTTCAGAAAAAGATGTGGAAGAGGGATATCATTGCTAATGTCAGATGCATCTAAGCTGAAAGCAAAGAATACTGGAATGATGTTTATATGTGTTTTATTTGCTATGCAAAGGCATTTAACTGTGTGGATCATAACAAATTACGGATAACATTGCAAAGCATAGGAATTCCAGAATATTTAATTGTGCTCATGAGGAACTGTACATAGACCCATAGGCAGTCATTCAAACAGAACAAGGAGATACTACACAGTTTAAAATCAGGTAAGGTATGCATCAGGGTTGTATACTTCCACCATACTTATTCAATCTGTATACTGAGCAAAAAAAAATCCAAGAAGCTGGACTATATGAAGCAGAACATGGCATCAGGATTAGGAGAAGTCTCATTACAATCTGCGATATGCAGATGATATAACCTTGCTTGCTGAACGTAAAGATAACTTGAAGCACTTACTCATGAAGATCAAGGACTACAGTCATCAGTATGGATTACATCTCAACATAAAGGAAAGAAAAATCCTGTTTTCCTGGACCAATAATCAGCATCACAATATAGGGAGAAAAGATTGAAGCTGCCAAAGATTTCATTTTATTTGGATCCACAATCAACACCCATGGAAGCAGCAGTTAAGAAATCAGACATCATATTGCAATAGGCAAATCTGCTGCAAAAGTCCTCTTTAAAGTGTTAAAGAGCAAAGATGTCATTTTGAAGACTAAAGTGCACCTAACCCAAGCCATGGCACTTTCAATTGCCTCATATGCCTGTGAAAGCTGGACAATGAATAAAGAAGACCAAAGAAGAGTTGATGCTTTTGAATTGCGGTGTTGGTGAAGAATACATCTCTCTTGGAAGTGCATCTGGAAAGCTCCTTAGAAGTGTGAATGGCCAGACTTTGTCTTATCTACTTTGGTCATGTTGTCAGAAGGGTCCATTCCCTGGAGAAGGATATCATGCTTGGTAAAATAGAGGGTCAGTGAAAAAGGGGAAGATTCTCAACAAGATGGGTTGACACAGTGGCTGCAATGATGGGCTAAAGCATAGCAAGGATTGTGAGGATGGGATAGGACAGTGTTTCATTGCTGTACACAGGGTCAATATAAGTTGGAGCTGAGTTGATGGCACCTAACAATAACTACAACAACAACAACATTCACTAAAAGGTTTTAAGTAGAAGAGTGACAGGGTAAGAAAGCATTTTAAATAGTGCACTGTTGGTGAAATAAAAGTAAAAAATACATGGCCTCTGGAACAAGTAGAGCAAGACTGGAGGCAGGAAGGGCAGTTAGGAGCCTGTTATAATAGTTTAGGAAAGAAGTGATAAAGATTGTGGTTAGTTGCTGTCAGGATGGCTTCAACTCATAGTGACCTTGTGTATAAAAGAATGAAATGTTGCCTGGTCCTGCACTGTCTTCACGGTATGATTGTTGGTATGTTTTATTTGTGTTGTAGCTATTGTGCCAAACCACTTCATTGAGGGTTTCTCTCATGTTTTTCTGACCCTCTACTTTACCAAACATCATGTCCTTTTCTAGTAATTGGTCTTTCCTGATGACCTTTCCAAAGTAAGCAAGTCAAAGTATCACCATCCTTGCTTCTAAGGAAAATGCTGGTGTATTTCTTCTAAGACTGATTTGCTTGTTCTTTTGGCAGTCCGTGGTATATTCAATATTTTTTGCCAATGTTACAGTTGGAATGTATCAATTCTTCTTTGGTCTTCCTTTGTCACTACTCAATTTTTGCATGCATACAAGGCACCTGAAGAGACGTAGTTTGGGTCAGGTGCACCTTAGTCATCAAAGTGACAGCTTTGTTTTTTAAAACTTTAAATAGATCTTTTGCAGAAGATTTTCCCAATGCAATACATTGTTTAATTTCTTGACTGTTGCTTCCATCGGCATTGATGAAGGCTACAGGAAGAATTTTAGTAGGACAGGAGATCACTTGAGTTTGTTATAAGCTAAAGAAGGAAACCAGTAGTGAGGGAAATCTGGGAGAAGAGATAATTGATGGAACAAAGTTCAAGGAAGTAAAGCTTAGGTAGAACAATAAAGTTTGTCTCAATTCATCCTCTGAAACCCACAGGGTGGAGATAAAAGAGAAAAAAATAGGGAAAAGTTATCCATGGGAGCAGAAGTAATGGCATGCTAGAGTTCTTAGAGGTGGTAGAAATACCCTCGATTTTAGGTAAGCAGGTTTAAGTAAATTTAGAGTAAAGAGTTATGATCCCATGGTTTTGAGTCTTATACATTATGAGGCATGTAAAAATAAAATTCAGATTTTATAATTGTAAGCTATTGTATTGAGGAAGAAAAGATAGCATATTATTGATTGAGACTTTTCTGGCATCTCACCGCTAAACCCAGAATTTTGGAGGACCCATGTATTTGACTTTTGGTGAAAGTGGGGATTTATGAGCAAGTTCACACCTGGGGAAGAAAAATGACAGTCAAATAACTGTGGAGATTCACCCAGAATGAGGTTTGGGAAAATGATATAGCCAACCAAAAAGAGTTCTTTAAAAGCTATCTTCATAGAAAAAAGAATAAAAAAGATACAATTTCACTCTGTGAATTTAGTCATCTTCCCAGTCCAGGTGGACTCTATCCCTCAATAAACCTCTTTTGCTTTTTCTTCATTAATTAAGACTTGGAGATGTTGCTCTACAACAACCCTTAACGTAAGTGAAACATGCTAGTCTATTCTATTTTATTTTATTTTTTAAAAAATTCCAGTCATGATCCACTAAGTTGATTTGATGACCCACCAGTGTGTTTTGATTCACAGTTTGAAAAACATTGGACTAGTCAACTACCAAGAAGATTCTTCTTTTGAAAGAATTCTGTTGCTGTTGTTGTTGTTGTTAGGTGCTGTTGAGTCATCTCCAACTCATAGCAGCCTATGTACAACAGAGCAAAACACTGCTTGGTCCTGTGCCAGCCTCACGATCCCTACTATACCTGAGCCCATGGCTGCAGCCACTGAATCCATCTCTTTAAGGGCCTTCCCCTCTTTTGTTGACCCTCCACTTTACCAAGTATGACATCCTTCTCCAGAGAATGGTCCCTTCTGACAACATGACCAAAATAGGTAGGACAAAGTCTGGCCAACCTCACTTCCAATGAGCATTCTGGATGCACTTCGTCCAGGACAGATCTGTTAGTTCTTTAGCAGTCCACAGTACTTTCAGCATTCTTTGCCAACACTACAACTCAAAAGCATCAACTCTTCTTCGTTCTTCCTTATTCATTGTCCAGCTCTCACATGCATATGAGGTGATTGAAAATACCACGGCTTGGGTTAGGCCCATCTTAGTCTTCAAGGAGTTATCTTTGCTCTTCAGTGAGGTCTTTTACAACAGATTTTCCCAATGCAATACATCATCTGATGTCTTGACTGCTGCTTCCATTTGTGTTGATTGTAGAACCAAGTAATATGAAGTCTTTGACAACTTCAATCTTTTCTCCATTTATCATGATGTTGTTTATTGGACCAGTTGTGAGGATTTTTGTTTTCTTTATGTTGAGGTGTAATCCATACTATAGTCTTCATTCTCCATTAGTAAGTGTTTCAAGTCACCCTGGCTTTCAGCAAGCAAAGTTGTGTCATCTGCATATCACAGATTGTTAACGAGTCTTCCTTCAATCCTGATGCCACATTCTTCTTCATATAGCCCAGCTTCTTGGGTATTTGCTCAGCATACAGATTGAATAAGTATGGTGAAAGGATACAACCTTGACACACTTCCTTCCTGATTTTAAACCATACAGTATCCCCTTGTTCTGTTTGAATGGTACCCTCCTGGTCTATGTACAGGTTCCTCATGAGCACAATTAAGTATTCTGGAATTCCCATTCTTCTCAATGTTATCCACAATTTGTTATGATCCACACAATCAAATGCTTTTGCATAGTCAGTAAAACACAAGTAAACATCTTTCTGGTATTCTTTGCTTTGAGCCAAGATCCATCTGACATCACCTATGATGTCCCTCGTTCCACGTCCTCTTCTGAATTCATCTTTCATTTCTGGAAGTTCTCTGTCAATAGACTGCTGTAACCATTTTTGAATTATCTTCAGTAAGATTTTATTGATACCATAGTGCCTAAGGCACTTGACTGCTAACCAGAAGGCTAGCAGTTCAAACCCACCAGCCACTCCTCGGAAGGAAGGTTGGGCAATCTACTTCCGTAGTGATATCGCCTCAGAAACCCAAGGAGGGGTGGCTATGAGTCGTGTTCAACTTGACGGCACATAACAACAATAATAACAACAAGATTTTACTTGTGTGTGATATCAATGATATTGTTTGATAATTTCCACATTCTGTGGGATCACCTTTCTTTTGAATGGGTACAAATATGGAACTTTTCCAGTCAGTTGGCCAGGTAGCTGTCTTCCAAATCTCTTGGCATAACCAACTGAATGCCTCCAGTGCATTATCTGTTTGTTAAAACATCTCAATGGGTATTCTGTCAATTCCTGGAGCCTTGTTTTTTGCCTATTCCTTCATTGCAGCTTTGACTTCTTCCTTCAATACCATTGGTTCTTGATCATATGCCACCTCCTGAAATGGATGATCATCTACCAATTCTTTTGGTATAGTGACTCTGTGTTTTCCATCCATCTTCTCTTGATGTTTCCTGCATCATTTGACATACTGCCCATAGAATGTTTCAATATTGCAATTTGAGGCTTAATTTTTTTCCTCCATTCTTTGAGCTTGAGAAATGCTGAGGACATTCTTCCTTTTTGGTTTTCCAACTTCAACTCTTGGCACATTTCATTATAATAATTGACTCTGTCTTTTCGAGCTGCTCTTTGAAGTCTTCTGTTCAGCTCTTTTATCCTGTCGATTCTCCCACTCACTTTAGCTACTCTCCATTCAAGGACAAGTTTCAGAGTCTCCTCTGACATCCACTTTGGTCTTTTCTTCCTTTCCTATCTTTTTAATGACCTTTTGCTTTCTTCATGGATGATGGTCTTGATGTCATCCCACAATTCTGGCTTTCTGTCATTGGTGTTCAATGCCTCAAATCTATTCCTTAGATGGTCTCTAAATTCAGAAGGAATATAATCAAAGTAATATTTTGGCTCTTATGGACTTCTTTTAATTGTCTTCAGCTTTAACTTGAACTTGCATATGAGCAGTTGATAGTCTGTTCCACAATCAGCTTCTGGCCTTGTTTTGGCTGAACATATTATGCTTTTCCATTGCCTCTTGCCACAGATAGAGTCAATCTGATTCCTGTGTACTGTCTGGTGAAGTCTATGTGTAGAGCTGTTGTTTGTGTTGTTGAAAAAAGGTATTTGCAATGAATAAGTCATTTGTCTTGCAAAATTCTATCATGCAATCTCTAGTGTGATTTTGGTCACCGAGACCATATTTTCCAACTATTGGTGTCTTTGTGTCTAACTTTTGCATTCCAATAGCCAGTGATAATTAACACATCTTGAGTGCATGTTTGGTAGATTTCAGACTGCAGAAGTTGGTAAAAATCTTCAATTTCCTTATCTTTGGCTTTGATGGATGGTGTGTAAATTTGAATAATAGTAATATTAACTGGACTTCCTCATAGGCATATGGATATTATTTTATCACTGACTGACAGCATTTTGCTTCAGGATAGATCTTGAAACATTCTTTGTGATGATGAATGTCATGCCATTCCTCTTCAATTTATTATTCCCGAGATAGTAGAGCATATGGTTGTCTGATTCAAAATGGCCAAAACCAGTCCATTTTGGCTCACTGATGCCTAGGATATCAATCTTTATGCATTCAACTTCATTTTTGACAACTTCCAACTTTCCTAGATTCATACTTCGTACATTCCATGTTCCGATTATTAATGGATGTTTGCAGCTGTTTCTTCTTATCTTGAATCCTACCACATCAGTAAAAGGAAATTCTGAAAGCTTACTCCATCCATATCATTAAGGTCTGCTCTATTCTGAGGATGCAGCTCTTTCCTAGTCATATTTTGAGTGCCTTCCAACCTGAGGAGCTCATTTTCTGGCACTATGTCAGATAATGTTTCAGAGCTATTTTTTAGTAATATATCAGGCAGTGTTTCACCGGTATTCATAAGGTTTTTACCAGCCAATTCTTTGAGAAGTGGATGGCCTCTTCCTTCTAAGTCTGTCTAGGTCTGGAAGCTCTGCTGAAACCTGTCCACCATGGGTAACCCTGTTGGCACTTGAAACACTGGTGGCATAGCCTCCAGCCTCACAGTAACACACAAGCCACCACAGCATGACAAACTGACAGATGAGTTTGTCTCCCTCAGCTGTTCCCAAATGCTCCACTCCTGCTTCCCAGCCTTCCCTACTTGTTCCAGCCCTCCAAAAGGTGTCTGCCACCACTGCCCAGCTTCCCTACCAGTTCTACACCTCCAAAAAGCAGTCTGCCACCTGCCACCTGCCATTGCTACTACTAGTATTTTCCAAATTTTTCCAATGATCAGGAATCTGTTTTGCATCTCTATACAGTATTTACTTAGTATGCAGGGGGTATGTTGCATGGCATGTGTAATAAAGAGGAAAACCTTAAATGGGTGTGTGAAGAAGTTGAAAAGAAGTAGATGCTTGGCCTAAGGAGAGGTTTCTGCCAAAGTTGCAGGCTGGACTCCATTTTTGCTGTTTACCACTTATTTTGAATTGACTTTCAAAAGTCAGCTAGCCAGCATACCTCTGGAAGCCTGCTGGCTCCCCTCCTCCCCCTTCCTCTTGTAGCAGGTTCCCTGGAAGGATATTCACATGGCCTACCCCCCCCCCCATAGATTAATAAGATTTTAACTGAATCAATTAACAAAACAATGCTTACAGGATCTTAGAATTGTGCAGTGTTTGTGAGAGCATGATTTTGTAAATGCCAACCAATCAGATTTTTTTTTCCTTGTAAGTTCCTAAATTTTCTGTACTTTTGTAGTTGTTGTTGTTAATTGCCGTCGAGTTGTTTCTGACTCATAGAGACCCCATGCACAGCAGAACGAAACACTGCCCGATCCCACACCAGCCCCACAATCCCTGCTATACTT
>NW_006921659.1:7809247-7825397 GCF_000298275.1 Orycteropus afer afer
TTGGTCTTGCAAAATTCTACCATACGAGTTCCAGCATTATTTCTCGCACCAAGGCCAAATTTTCCAACTACCAGTGATTCTTCTTTGTTTCCAACTTTTGCATTCCAGTCACCAGTGATAATTAACACATCCTGATTGCATGTTTCTGTACTTACACTCTGAAAATTTCCTTTTGCCGGAATGCTTTTGTGAATCCTCACGACCTGCTGCCGGATCTAGATTGTATTATCCCTTCAATAAAATGCTTTGCTTTAATTTTAACAGAAAGTCTAGTTTGCTCTTTAGGAGCTCTGATAGCATAGTGCCTAAGACATTTGACTGCTAACCAGAAGGGTGGCGGTTCAAACCCACCAGCCACTCCTCAGAAGGAAGATGGCACAATCTACTTCCGTAGTGATACTGCCTCGGAAACCCAAGGAGGGGTCGCTATGAGTCGAATCTGATAGGAAGGCAGTGAGTTTTTTTTTTTTTTTTTTAAGTTTGGTCTTGATAGCTGTCTGGTTAGATCCAATTCAAACACTCTTGAGCAGCAAGTTTGTAAATTGTTTGTTTGTTATTTTCAGATACAGGAAATGCCCTAGTTAAAAAAAAAAAAAAAAGATTACAAGTCTGTTTCAAGATTAAAAAAAAGTTTTTTGTTTTTTTTTTTGGAGTGTTCCCTCCCTTCTCCTCCCATCCCTGGTAACCAAGAAAGGAAGTTTCCTTCCATATATAAATCTTTCCTTGACTTTTTACAATAATGAACTAATACTATATTTGTCCTTCTGTGATTGACTTATTTCACTCAGCATAATGTCCTCCAAGTTCATCCACATTATTCAGTGTTTTGCAAATTCTATGTTATTCTTTAGGGTTGCATAATATTCCATTGGTTATCCATTCTTCTATTGTTAGGCATGTAGGTTGTTTCCACCTTTTTGCTATTGTAAACAGTGCTGCAATGAATATTGGGTGTGCATATATCTGTTCTTGTCAAAAATAAAAGAGTTTTATTAAAAGGGCATTTTGCAAAACTGGGAAACAAAACGTCAAGAAGCTCTTGACAAAGTGCTCCAAGGAACTAGAGAATTACAGACGTTGATAAAACAACTGCATGTAAGGGCGTATAGCTTGGGTATTTCTGATTGCCACACATTCACAAAGTTGCTGGAGGCAGGATCTTGTTTAATAGTTTTGTAGGCCTTGACCTCCTTTGCAAAGAGGGCCCTTCACATGACAGGACATGGCTGACCAAGAATTTCCTTGAACATTTTAAAATACAGTCTAAATACAGAATACTGGGAGAAAAGTGTGTCAGGAAGATATCTCTTTTGGGGTGTCTAAAGGTGTAGCTTAAGGAGCTCTGGTGGTGCAGTGCCTAAGGCATTTGACTGCTAACTAGAGGGTTGCCATTTCAAACCTACTAGCCTCTTCGCTGAAGGAAGATGGGGCAATCTAGTTCCACAAAGATTTCTCCCCTCAATAACCCAATGGAGTCAGAATCAACACAATGGCAGTGAATTTGGTTTTGATTTAAAGGTATAGTTTAGCCAATAAAGTTTAACACCATGCCTAATACCTGTACATGCTAAGTAATCTCTTCTTAATATCAGCCATCTCTAACTACAAACTTGAAATAAGCAGAACAAGGTGAGCAAAAGCACATTTTTCTGCAGAACCGTTTGTATCTAGGTCAAAGGTGCACTGGAAAATGTTTAGAGGTGTTAATCTATGTAACAGAAGCTGTCTTGAAAGACAGAAAGTGGAGTTACTTAGGGATAAGAAGGTATTTGGCTTAGACCTTAGACAAAAGTTTTAGTCATGTCAAGAGCCTTAGTTTTTAGAATGCTCTTCCTCAGAAAAATATAAGAAGATTATTAAGCCGTATTGGATGGCTAGGAGAGCTCCACTACTTATATATTTTAGTCTTCTGGTAAATGCAACTATTAATTCCTGCCGTGGCTCTGATACAGACGAGAATCAAACGCGCTGTGGGCGTACTTTGAAAACAAACGTTTTATCAATAATATTATGTGAAGCCTGGAAGAGCTGCTTCAATCAAACTCTAGTGAGGAAGGGTTTCAGTATTTTTAAAATTCACTGCTCTTACAGAACTGCCACGTTAACTTCCTCAGACACCAATGACTACATCAAAGGCGCGAGACTCTCGAAAGCGATAGGAGGTGTAAATTTGTCATGCGTTGGAATCCGCATTTGAGCACCTCGCTCTAGCTGCGCATGCTCAAGCGTGGTTGCGGTCTCCTAGGGTTGGGCAAAAGGCGGAGCTCGGGATACGGGCCACGTGAGGTCTGGTTACGTCATCTCCGGGCGCGGAGGGTGACTGGACTGGCAGTGGGCTTCCAGGGCTCCGTGGCCGTGCCGGTTGTATTTGTTGGATACCGGAGGGCGGAAGTGCAGCAGGGCTCAGTTCTGACCTCCGCGCGGGTGCGTTCTGCGGCTGCGCGGGTTCTCGGGACTCCTGGCTAGCGAGCCTCTGCGGGAAGTGTGTCTGGCAACCAGCCCTGCCGTTCTTCCATCGCCCAGGACCTAGTCATCTTCGCTGGTTCAGGAAGCCGGAGAAGGAGCCGGCGCTTCTGGTAGGCTGTGTGTGTCCCACCTTTTGAGGAAATACCTGGAGGAGGTCTGGGGGAGGGGCCGGGTAGGTGTGGTAAGAAGGAGGGGCGAGTGGCGGGCCAGATGCAAGCTCCCCGGGGCTGTGATGGCGGGTGTAGGTGGTTTCCCGGGCCAGAGGTGCAGTTGGCGAGAAGCCGCCTCTGGAGCTTTTGGGACCGTCGGAGGGTGTGGCCTGTGCGGTCTCTCTCCGGGAATATGTGTGACTAAGGATTGGGAACCTGGGGTTTTATCGCAGGTTTTAGGGTTCAGCTCAAAACCTGCATTTATTTGGTGGAGTAGTTATTTAAACTATAATTGATTCACAGTCTACTGAGCCTACCCGAAGTCGGTGATTATTCCCCCCAGTTTATGTTCTCAACGGCAATCATTTTCAAGTGGCATTTTAATAGTAGTATTTAATGTTAGCAGCCATAGTCTTTTGGCAAAGTACTTTTATATACTTTATTTGCACTTTAGGTTATTTTCAAGTCATAATTTGACCTGAGGAACCTAGGGAATCTGGGTTTGTTCTAGATTTTTCTAAGGCTTGGGGAGGCACTGCATGTTTTGAGCAAGAATCGGAACCCGGGGCTACCGAACAGCAGCTGAACTTCCAAGGCCTATCATAATTCGTTTGATTTCTTGGGACTGAGAGGGTTTGATCTGAACTGAACTATTTGTTAGTTCCGTAGAGGAAGTTGCTGGTTCACTTAATTTGAAAGTAAGGATGTATGTGTGAGCTGAGGGTAATAGTTTAGAGCAGTTTTAGAATTTTGCACTAGATTTAAACATGAGCTTTGATCCTCAAAGGTATGCTGATTAAAATTGGGGAAAGATGAGCAGAATGGGTATGGGTTCTTAGAATAATGTGCACTTCAGGTGTGGATAGGCTTGATTAACAAATGCTGAGTGCAGGCACTGGAAAAAACAGTAAACAAAACAATAAATGAGCAATAGAAGACATCTGTGCCATCATGAAATTCAGTTCGCCCCAAGAGGGGCGAAGAATACATTAATACAAAACTGAAATATGTGCCAGATGGTAAAAAGTGCTTTAGAGGAAAGTGAGCAATGTAGGGGGATGGGGAATGATGGTGGTGTGGGTAGGAAATTGCAGTGGTCCCTCAGAAAAGATGATATTTGAGCTGAGACCTACAGATGATTCAAAAACAAAAAATTATGCCATATATCAATGGGAAAAATCCATCAGACGTGAGGCAGAGCAACTACAAAGGCCCTGTCTCATACTAGCTAGTTTGACTGGAGCAAGGCAAAGGGGAGAGAAGGAGATCTAATCTGAAAAATTGTGAGATGGGACCAGGTCATATAGGGCATGGTAGGACTTTGTAAGCACTTTTTACTATGAATGAGATGGGAGGCTTTTGAGTAAAGGAGTAGACTGATCTGACTTGTGTTTTAAAAGAATCTTTTGGATTATTACGTTGATTGTATGCAGCAAGGGTAAAAATAATAAGACTTGTTAGTAGACCATTGCAGTTACCCAGATTAAAGATCAAAGTGGTAAATTGTGGAGGTGGTGAGAAGTGTCCAGGTTCTAGACTTGTTTCTAAGCTGTAGGTTTTAAGAGTAGGAGGGTCAAGGATTACAATAAGATTTATGGACTAAGCAAGTAAAGAATATAATCCCTGGGGTGGTGCAAAAGATAATGCCCTCAGCTGCTAAATAAAAGGTTGGAGATTCAGTCTACCCAGAGATGCCTTGGAGAAAGGCCTGGCAATCCACTTCGAAAACATCAGCCATTGTCAAACCCTATAAAGCACAGTTCTACTCTGACACACATTGAAGTTGCCATGAGTTGCAACTGTTTTTAACTAAAGAATGAAGTTGCCATTTAGTAAGACAGGGAAGTTAAGGAGAGGGATGGGAGAGAAGGGGAGAAGATCTGAAACCATGTTCAGTTTTACAAGTTTAATTTGAGATGCTATTAGACTTCCAAGTGGATGTATTAGTATGTAGTAGTATGCATGAAACTGGAGTATAATAGGGAAGTCAGGGCTGAAAATATGAATGTGGGAATTGTTAATCTATAAATGTATTTAAAGCTTTAAGAGAGATCCCTGAGGGAGTGGTTCAAGGGGGTTCTTACTCCCCACCCCACCTCCTTTACGTGAGAGTTGGAGACTTTTCAGTAAAACTCTTAAACCCTAATCGATTTAACATGGTAGATGGAAATAGGAAGCAAGACTATTAGCTGAGAGAGAAGAAAAAACCAAACTCACTGCCATTAAGTTGATTCCGACTCACAGCGACACCCATTAGGTTTCCAAGGCTGTAAATCTTTATGGAAGCAGACTGCCTCATCTTTCATCCATGGAGCAATTGGTGGGTTTGAACCACCAACCTTTTAGTTAGCAGCCAAAAGGCTTAAATCACTAGGAAAGGAGGTGTGAAAATGAGGAGGAGAACGTATGAAAAAGTAATCTAGGACAGTGGGAAAATAAATGGACTAAGGAAATGTAGGAATGGCAGGCAGCATGCGGGGCCCACTTTGGAGGTTAGTGCTTGTGAATTCAGAGGAAGACAAGCTAGCATAGATTAGTATTTCTATGTTTTAAAATTTTACTTCTATTAGATATTTGATATTTTAAGTAATTTCTAGGCAGTTGGGGATTTTTCGTCAGCAAAAATAGGTTCAGGTATTAGGTTAGCCTTTCATGATTTGGAAGTGTGAAAGGAACTGTTAGTTATACATTATGTGTGTTTTAAAATCATACACACATTATGTGTGTTTTAAAATCATACTGTCTTTTTCTGAATGACTTGATTTATTCACCAAGTATTTTTAGGCACCTAGTCTATTTCAGGCACTGAACTAGATGCAGAGAATACAGCAGTCAAGAAGATATAGTCCCATCCTTCAAGAAGCTTACTTCAAATAGAGCGCATCATAGGTTGGGATTTCTATGCTTGCCAGACATTGCCTTCAAATTGAATGGATGGTGATGATGTAGTGTGTGTAGGAGAGAGAGAACTGTATTCCTAAAGTATTGATCTTTGTTGAATCGAAAGTATGGTTGTATTGATTTAGAAATGAATTTGGGTAGAAACATTTTTTAAGTGGCCAGTATAATATTTAAAAGGTGTCCTGGTGGTACAGTGGTTAAGGTGCTCTCATGCGACCCTAAAGGTCTGTGGTTTGAACCCACCAGCTGCTCTGAAGGAGAAATATGTGGCAGTTTGCCTCCATAAAGATTTACAGCCTTCAAAACCTTATGGGGCAGTGAAGGCAAACATGGGTATAGGTGGATAGATGGGTAGACAGGCTGAACTCTTAGGTATGTCTATGAAATGGGGAGTGTATCCAAGAACATGTATAGGGTTGGCAGACAATGGTCCTATAAGTTTATGTGAACGATCAGAATTCCCAGGTGTATGGTAAAGGTGACAAGGGGCAAGGTTGTGGACACTGCTTGGTCACAGCCAGCTACCCAGAGTGACTGAGTAGTTGAACCTGTGGGCTTGGGACCATAGTTGCAGGGGACATTAAGCTCAATTGGCATAACATACTATATAAAACATTGTTCCACCTCCTACTTTGGCGAGTAGTGACTGGGATCTTAAAAGCTAGCAAGCTGCCATCTAGATGCAACGATGGGTCTCTCCTCATCCAGAGCAAAGAAGAATGAAGAAAACCAAAATTCCTGGAAACAATTAGTCCTAGTGACTGGTACACCATCCGATCTGCAGCCTATACGACTATGAGACCAGAAGAACTAGATGGTGCCTGGCTACCACTGTCATCCACTTGGAAGGGGATCTATGTAGGAGATCCTTGATGAAGAGGGAGAACAATGTGGAACAAAACTCAAAATCATTTGGAGAAAAAAAAGGGGGGGGGGCTACCAGGTTTGCTGGTCCAATGGAGCCTGGTGGAACCACTGAGACTATGGCCCTTAGCTGCCCTTCAAGTCTGTGGTTTCCAGACAAACAAAAGACAGGCATATGAGTTGAACATTTACCTCAGGTAGATACACTCCTTGGAGAGAACAATCATGGGAGAAAGAAGGGCTGCTTATGTACAGGGAGACAGCTCAAGGGGCAAGAGTGCACGGAGGGATGGACACTGGGAAGAGGTAACTATGGGGAGGAAGGGGGAGGGGAGCTGTTGCATTGTGGTAAACTGTGGTCAATGTCATGAGACAAAGTGTATGTGAACTGCTGTATGGAAAGTGAATTTGCTCTGTAAATCTTCACCCAAATCACACACACACACACAAAAAAACCCCAAAAAACCCTATGGGACAGTTCTACTCTGTCCTGTAGGGTAGCTGTAGGGCCAAGTGAGGCTATTGTACCACAGCTGGGTGATTCTGCCCTGCTGTCCTGCTGGTGGACAGTATGAATCTCACCTGTGCAGACATTATAGGGCAGGTGTGACACCCATGGGTGCAAATGGGTTGTGTGTCCCTTGCTCAGATAAGACATGTCCAGTTGGCCACCTGGGGGCCCCATGTGGCCAGGGCAGTGTGTGCCTATTCCCTTAGTGATCTGCTGCCTGGCTTCACGTGGGGCCAGCACCATGGAAGCTGGGCATGCCCAGGCACTGGCTCCTGTGTGCTGCACACAGCCTTCTGCCTGACCCTCTGCTCATCTCTGGCATGATGTACTTGCATGCACATTTGCTTCAAGGAACTCTGTCACTCTCAGGCCTGGACATGAGCTGCCCCAGAGCAAATGCACAGTTTCAATATTTAATTTCCAATTACTGAGGTACTGTCAAACTCAATCTATTATTTGTACCTTTGTTATACAAATATGATCAAAAGTAACAGTTTTTGGCTATTGAATGAGGGTGAGTGATGTCTAATTTGCTTCTGGAAGTGTTACAGGACATGTAGAGTGTATACATGGGAGTGATGTGCCAGAACTTTTTTACATAAATTTGTCATTTCCGCCCATTGTATGTGTGCACGTTATTTTCATGGTGCAAAAAGGGCATGGGGGTGGCATCGTCCTCTGACCTCTTAATTTCAGAAGAGGGAGACAGAATCACCATTAATAGCCCAAAGCTTATTCCTGTGAGGCTAGACATGCCACCACCCTCCAGCTTTTTTTTTTTTTTTAAGCAACTGTGACACAACCCATCCCTCCATGGCACTCACTACTTCTCTGCTGGGTTCGATGGTTCATTGCAGGGGCCACAGAATTCGTAGACAGTACTCACGATTGTGGAGTATTAGGGAGATAACAGGCTACAGCTCAGGTTCAGGAATGTGCTCAGGATACAATTCTTCCATCAGGACAGTCTCCCCTCTGCTGTGCCCTTAGGCACACCTCTTTAGCCCTTGGCCTTTTGGCCTGGCCTCTGCCCTTCTGGAGCAAGTATTTCAAAGCTCTTTGAGCTCTGCTGGTAGGTGTACCTAGTTGCATCCCACTCCACCAGCAAGCCTCCTGCCCAAAGGCACTTAGCTTTCTTGTTCTGTGGGCTGGCAAGCCCACTGCTCTGTCTCGTGCTTCTTGGTTCTTCACGAGCTTGTTACTGCTGGTCATCTCTGCCGTCTTTCTGTCAAGGAGGTGCAGCACAGGGATCTCAGATCCAAGGATGTGCTCTGTTCTACCTGCAGCTTTTCTTTCTTGATGGTAGTGAGATCCCTCCTTCTCTCGGAAGGATCATCTTAAGTCCAGCAGCATAACAAAACTAGCCATCAGTCCTCACATTAGAGTTCCACACACCTTATTTGCATGGTCCCCACAGTAATCTGGTCCAATAAAGAGCTTCACAGTGGATGGAGCAAAGATTGAAGTTGTCAAGGATTTTATATTACTTAGTTCTACAATCAACACCAATGGAAGCAGCAGTCAAGACATCAGATGACGTATTGCATTGGGCAAATCTGCTACAAAAGACATCTTTGAAGTGCTGAAGAGCAAAGATGTCTCCTTGAAGATTAATGTGCACCTAACCCAGGCCATGGTATTTTCAGTTGCCTCATATGCATGTGAGAGCTCAACAATGAATAAGGAAGACCAAAGAAGAGTTGATGCTTTTGAGTTGTGGTGTTGGCAAAGAATATTAAAGTACCATGGACTGCAAAAGAACTAACCGATCTGTCCTGGAGGAAGTGCAGCTAGAATGATCTTTGGAAGCAAGAATGGCCAGATTTCATCTGACCTACTTTGGTCCTGTTGTCAGAAGGGATCGTTCCTTGGAGAAGGATATCATGCTTGGTAAAGTAGAGGTTCAACGAAGAATGGGAGAGCCCTCAGGGAGATGGATAGACACAGTGGCTGCAACAGTGGGCTCAGGTATAGCAAAGATTGTGAGACTGGCACAGGACCAGGCAGTGTTTTGTTCTGTGCATAGGGTCACTATGCACTATGAGTTGGAGATGACTTGATGGCACCTAACAATAACAACAACAATCCAGTAATCTGGTGGGAGTCACAAAGACTGGTTAGAAACCCATGCCAAGTAATTCACTGCACTACACATGGGTGCGCTGTTTGTAAAATTTTAACAGTACTACTACTCCCACCCAGTATTTCTAAAATGCTGCATACACATTGCTCCTGCCCACCACCTACCTTTGCTGATGTTATTCCCTGCTTGGACTATTTGTCTTCCTCTTTTTGTCCATATTCTACTCATTCTTCAAGTTACCTATCTTTAAAAATTCTCTGAGCACTATAAGATATATTAATGTTTCACTTTTCTCTCCCTTATGAAAACTCAAGAAGTGACAACTATAACCATGGTCATTTTGCAGTTGGAAGGGACTTCGACAGTATAAAACTTAAAAAAAAACCCTCACTGCTGTCAAGTTGGTTCTGACTCATAGTGACCCATCCTTGGGTTTCTGAGGTGGTATCTCTATGGAAGTAGATTGCCCAGTCTTCCTTCTGAGGAATGGCTGGTGAGTTTGAACTGCTAGCCTTCTAGTTAGCAGTCAGATGCATTTGACAGTATAGTATTCTATTTTTTTTTTTTATTATAAAATTTTTGAAACAGAAGTAAAGGCCAGTACAGTGAACCCCTATGTGCCCATAACCTAGCTTCAAAAACTATTTCATATTACTTCAAAAATATTTTATTATAAATAAAAATATTTTATTAACTAATGCTAATCTTTTTATTTTTTTAAATCCCTTCACCCATATCAAACCTGTTTCTTAATTATCTATTTTCCCTCCTTTCCTGTTCACTCGCATCTCTGGTAACTGACAAAGAAAATTTCTTTACTTTTGTAAACCGAATTTCCTTGACTTTTTACAATAATGGACGTATCCAATATTTGTCCTTCTGTGATTGACTTATTTCACTTGGCTTAATGTCATCCAAGTTTATCCATGTTATGAGATGATTTGCTTATTCTTCATTATTCTTTAATGTTGTATAGTATTCCATTGTGGGTATATGCCATAGTTTGCTTATCCATTCATCTGTTGATGGGCACTGAAGTTGTTTCCGTCTCTTTGCTGTCGTAAATAGTGCTATGATGAACATGGGTGTGCTTATATCTATTTGTATCTCAGGTTTCACCTCTTTTAGTATATATTCCTACTAATGGGATTGCTGGATCAAGTGGTATTTCAGTTTCCAACTTTTTAAGGATGCACCATACTGTTTTCCACAGTGGTTGTACCATTTTACAGTCCACCAGCAGTGTATCAGAGTTCCAATCTCTGCACACCCTCGCCGATATTTATTGTTTTATGTCTTGTTGAATTTTGCTGTTATTGCTGGTGTTAGATTATATCTCATTGTTTTGATTTGCATCTCTCTAATGGCTAATGATCATGAGCATTTCTTCATGTGTTGGCTGCCTGAATATCTTCCTTGATGAAGTGTCTGTTCACATCCTTTCTCCATTTTTGAATTGGATTGTTTGCTTTCTGATGTTGAGGTGTTCAAGTTTTCTGTAAATTTAGAGGTAAGTCCCTTTGGGATATGTTGTTGCCAAATACTTTTTTTCCCCAATCTGTGAGTTCTCTTTTTACTCTTTTAGAGAAGTCTTTTGATGCACATTTAATTTTCAGAAGGTTCCAATCATGTAGTTTCTCTTCTGTTTGTGCATTTTGGGTTATGCTTGATAGTCTGTTTATACCATAAATTAGGGGCCCTAAGTTTGCCCCTTTTTAATCACTGATGAATTTCATAGTTTTGGGTTTTATGACAGTACAGTATGATGGAAAGAATGTGAGATGGGGAATCTGGATGAGGACCTGGTTCCTAGTTTTCCCTCTGCCATTTTTAGCTACAAGATTTTAGAAAAATCTGTCCTTTCTGTCTAAAATTCATCATTTGTAAAATTGGAATTCTTTTTTGTTTTATGTATGTAAAATTTATAGTGTTTCTGGAGTTCCTTGATATTTAAAATAAAATAAAAACCCACTGCCATCAAGTCATAACCGACTCATAGCAACCTTCCATTATTATTTAATTATTGTTATCTAATCTGACCTGCCTTGCTTTTTGGAATTTTGTTTGGTTCTATAATTTTGCCTTTAGGTATTGTCTTTCAGACATTTTTTGAGCACCGAATATGCTCCATACACTGCCAAGTACTGGAGATAAAAAGATGAGTGAGACATGATCCTTATCCCTAAGGGAATGCACAGTCTATTGGCAAATTAGTGTCTTTCATATACGCTTATACGTGCAGTAGTAGAGGAAAGATAAAGGTGCAGTGAGGAAACACAGCAGGATCTGTTAATTCTGCTGGAGTTGTATATAGAAGAGAGACTATCTTGAGCTGTGTTCTGAAGGATGACCAGATTGGAAGACAAGATGGGGAAGGCTACTCGAGGGTAAGGGAACTACCAGCATGAACAAAGCCATGGGAAGGACATGAAAGTACAGGCAGTTCCTGAGTTATGAATGAGAGTTCCTAACTCTCTGTCGTTAAGAATTTTTACGTGAATTGTTACAGGTGCAAAAAGGTTTTTATTAGCTTTATTTTAGTGCAGGAAAAGGCTCAAAGCCTTTTCGGTGATTTAAAAACTGTGTGTGGAGCAAGTGAAGGAGATTGAGATGAATTTGTTGCAGATAGGGGTTGGTTCAGTTTTTTCAAAATGAAGACAAATTTGCATAACGTTAAAGTGGGGTTTCAAAAATGGGGCCTTCAGTAGTGGTGGCTGATTGCACAGCTTTGATTGTATGTGTGTCTCCACTGCTGGTAACCCCGTCTTGCACATCAGGCTCCAGAAAGGGCTCACTGCCTTTCCCCACTCTCCCGTTCCAGGGTTTGGACCCATGATTTTTCTTTCCCCTTCTGGTTATTATAGGAGCTCTGGTAGCTTAGTGGCTAAGGCACTTGACTGCTCACCAGAAGGCTGGCGGTTCAAACCCACCAGCCACTCCTCGGAAGGAAGGTTGGGCAATCCTACTTCCGTAGTGATACTGCCTCGGAAACCCAAGGAGGGGTCGCTATGAGTCGGGGCCAACTCGACGGCAAACAACAACAACAACAACATCTGGTTACTATGCTGAATCACCCAAATTGTAAAAATTCTGGTCTTGTCTTGGTTTGCTTTGTCAGCCATGCAGAACCAGTTGGAAGCCCTGCATTAAAGGGCAAGTAGTTGTTTGTAAGTTGGACATTCATAACTGAAAACAGCCTGTACATAATAGTTTAGTAGGTTTAGAGATAATAGTTTCTGTACAATGCCTGAAGTTTTATTTATAATGATTACTTTTTTGTATTCCCTGACCCCTCCCACAGAGCTGGATATATCAAACTACTAAATATTTATTGAGTATTGATTATTACTAGCAGTGTTCAGTTCATAAGTTTAGCTATTGATTTAGTTTAATAATTCTTATTTTTATCATAGCTTAGCTTAACTAGTAAATGTCTGTCTTAAGCATTTAAGTCTGTCTTAAGATCTACTGTATTTTTCGGCATATGACGCACATAAATAACGCATATACATGCAACATGCAGAAATGATGAAATTATTTGTGAAAAATATGGTGTATTGGATAAAAGTGACAATAGTGGTTTCAATAAGATAGGAACCTGAGGGATAGTGAGTTTACGTTAATGGGAGAGGAACGTCTCAGAAATGGAGAGTGAAAATGGTTGCATAATTTGATGAACATAATCAGTATCACTGATTATACATGCAGAAATGGTTGAATTGGTGTATGTTTTGCTGTTTATATTCTTAACAGCAAAATACCATCTAAAAAAATTATTTCTAGTATATAATGCCTGTGGTTATTCTTCATTCTTGAAATCTTTATTACTTTTAAGCATTAGTCATGATCTGTTGTTTCTGTAAAGTAAAACGGTAGCTACAGTGGTATGCACTATTTTAAGTATAAATTCATTTAGTTCTTACATCTATCTTACTGTGTTAAGTGCTGTTATTCCCATTTCCATATAAGAAAACTGAGGTAGCTAAGTGACTTACTTGAGGTCATACGGTAAGTCGTGGAGCTAGGTTTCAAATTCACATAGTCTATCTCCACAATCCACACTTTAAATACCCACATTGTAGTTCCTCTCAAGAGTTAATTTTTATTTTTCTGCCTCTTTTTAAAATAATTGTTGAATACTCATATCCTTTAATTTTATTCAACTATTAACCAGTTTTTCTTATAAATTTTTTCAGTAAGTGTGTTCAGGGAACTAGAGATGCTTTCTTTTCTTACCTAATTCTTTATAGATGAATGTTTATTAATGTTTAAAGATTTACCATTATGCACTCTTATATATTTGGATCTGTGTATTTTGAGGCAGTAACTGGTAACCTTGTATGGTAGTTAAGTTTGTGTGTCAACTTGGTTAGGCCTGGTTGAGTTGCTGGGCCCCATGGTGAGATTGGTAATTAATTCCATGGTGGAATCTATTGGAGCAGCTGAGTAGCTGCTTTGGGTGTGTGGTCTGCTTCCCGTATATAAGAAACAGCTTTGGGAATGGTCTCTAGCTTATGGCATGCTTGGACCCTGCATGTAGCCGCGTCGTTGTTCAGCAGCCTGCCATGCTCTGCCGACCTTGGGACTTACAATGGACTTGAGTTATGGCCCGCTGTGTGGTTTGGTAACATCAGGACTGTGCCATTTTATTTGTTGACCTTGGGCTTGTTAGCCTCAGTAGCCAGTAGCTGCTTGAGTGAAGAGATGCCTGTAGCTTTAGTAGCATCAGAGGCAGAGCTGAAGCCCAGGGTCGAGGGGCTTTCGCCCAGCCCCTAAAGCCTGGCACTTTGAACTTGGACTTCTAGCCTCCCGAACTGTAAGAGAATAAACTCCTGTTTGTTAAGGCCATCCCATTTGTGGTATATTCTTTGTCAGAGCAGCACTAGGTAACCAGAACACCTTGTTTGCCATTTTCATAAATCTGATTTGCAGTTTTAGAAAATAAGTATTGACTCTACCCACAGTGGTGGCCTAGTGGATAAGGCATCTCTGTCTGCTAACAGTGGTTCAAACCCACCAGCTGCTCTGTGGAAGGAAGATGGTGTCATCTACTTCTGTAAAGATTGACAGCCTTGGAAACCCAATGGGGGTCGCTATGAGTCAGAATCGACTTCATGGCAGTGATTTTGGTGTGGAGTTTTCTACCCACATTATACCTGTAGCTGTTTAGGTCTTATGAGAAATACTGTATACATAAGAAGCGATTGTTGTTGTTGTTGTTGTTTGCCATTGAGTCGGCCCCAACTCATAGCGACCCCTCCTTGGGTTTCCGAGGCAGTATCACTACGGAAGTAGGAATGCCCAACCTTCCTTCCAAGGAGTGGCTGGTGGGTTTGAACCGCCAGCCTTCTGGTTAGCAATCAAGTGCCTTAGGCACTATGCTACCAGAGCTCCTAAGAAGCAATAGTATATGGGAAATAAGATACTGATTTATCTTTCACTTTTTAATTTTTTCTTACCTAAAATCCCACAGTTTAACTCTGGTAAACTGGGCTGGAACACAGAATTTCAAAACTTAAGCCTGTAGTTGGAGTCTTGAGGTATTGTTTCCAAACTCATCACTATTAGGGAGACTTTCCCAGAAAGAAGAGAGAGGAAGACAGAGGCCATTTCTTTTTACTGTTGCTGACACAAGGAAGGAAGAAGCAGAAGAGAATGCCAGAGAAAGAACAGAGTGGTCAAGGTTATTCCTACCTGGCAACATAGAGGAGGGAAGAAAGCTAGACCTATGTGCATCATACTTCGATTTATGGTGATCCCTGCCTGTTAATAAACCCAACTCAAGTGGTGTCCTGGAATCTGACCAGTCAGATTATTTCTTTTTGGGAGAAGTGGTGAGAAGGAAAGAGACTGTAGAGATGCCTTTTTAGATGACCATACTCATTTAATTTTGAATTGCCTTTTCTCATTTCTTCTGAGAAGAAAACGTCATGCAACATAGTCATTGGTAGTGACTTTTCAACCTTGAAATCGTTGAAATGCTCATGAAAGTCGGTTAGGAAAGATGCTCATTGCCTCAAGTTATTTTCTCTTTGTGAGCAAGAGAGGAATCTGTCGTAACTATTGATTGATTAATTGGATGTATTACAGTTACATAAACACTTCTTACCACTTTTATATCAGATAGAATTTTAGATTTACTGTGAACCCAGAGTTCATTATTGTCTTGTAATATTTATTCAAAGAGAGCAAGCAATTAATGTAATCAGGAAGTCTTACCTATTGTCATTGAGTTAATTTTGTGTAATTTGTAACATTGGGAATAATCTGCAGAATGCAGAAAGTATGTTTTTGAATTTGAAGCCTATCAAGGTGGAATTCTATGCAGTTTGAATATATGTATCATTTGTTTGAAATAGTCATATATTTCAAACATAGGAGAACATGGACTCAGTTCAAAAGGCCAGAATTCTTATCCTAGTTTGGCTGTTACTTAATGCTTTTTTGAGTTTGAACAGATTTTTTTTTTCAGTGTGTGATTATTTATTTATATTGTGATTTGGGTAAAAGTTTACATAGCAAATTAACTTTCCATACAGCAGTTCACATACACTCTGTCTCATGACATTGAGTACAATTTACCACAATGCAACAGTTCCTCTCCCACTTCTTCCCCATAGTTACCTCTTCCCTGTGTCCTTCCCTCCATGCACTCTTGCCCCCTGAGCTGTGTCCCTATGCACACACTGCTCTTCTATTCTCCCATGATTGTTCTCTCCAAGGAGCATACCTACCTAGTGTAAATGTTCACCTCATATGCCTGTGTTTTGTTTGGCTGGAAGCCAAGGTGTGGGTTCAGTTCCAGACCTGAAGGACAGCTAGGAGCCATAGTCTCAGGTTCCACCAGGCTTTATCAGACCAGCAAACCTGGTCCCTCCCCACCCCCACCCCCCAAATGATTTTGAGTTTTGTTCCAAATTGTTCTCCCACTCTATGCAGGAACTCCTACATAGATCCCCTCTGAGTGGTTGACAGTGGTAGCCGGGCACCATCTAGTTCTTCTGGTCTCAGTCGTATAGGCTGAGGATTACATGGTGTACCAGTCACTTGGACTAATTGTTTCCATGACTCTTTGGTTTTCTTCATTCTTTGCTCTGGATGAGGAGAGACCCATTGTGTTGGATTGGGTTCTCTAGAGAAACACAAAAACCAGCAAAGTATATATATATATATATT
>NW_006921659.1:7825892-7828600 GCF_000298275.1 Orycteropus afer afer
ACGCAGTCATGTGATCCATCATGGGAAACACCACTCACAAGTGAAGTCCAGCCAAGTTGACACATCTTCAACTATCACACCCATCATTGCATCTACATGGCCACTTGCAAGCTTCTAAGATCCCATTCGTTACTCGCCAAAGTAGGAGGTGGAACGATGTTTTGTATAGTGTGTTATGCCAATTTAGCTTGATGTCCCCTGGGATTATGGTCCTGAGCCCACAGGTCCAACTACTCACTCCCTCTGGGTAGCTGGCTGTGGCCAAGAAGTGACTACAACCTTGTCCCTTGTCAGCTGTACTATACACCTGGGAATTCTTACTGAACATACAAATACATTTGTAGAAACATTGTCTGCCAACTCTGTACATGGTCTTGGGTACACTCCCCCTGCATAGACATACCTAGTAGTTCGGCCTGTCCACCCATATAGCCATGTTTGGCTTCACCGACTTGTGTGTGCAGAAGGGTTCATCTTTGTTGTCTGTACCTCCCATGTACCTCTGTGTGCCTTCCTCTTCCTCGATGCCACCATGTTGATCACTCATATTTCGTACATTGCCCTTCTCTTCACCTAAATCAATACTTGTCTATAACAGTGTTCCATCCCCTGCTCTCCCACCCCTGGTAACCAGTGAAGACAATTTCCTTCCATAGATAAACTTTTCACAATAATGGACTAGTACAGTATTTGTCCTTCTGTGATTGACTTATTTCACTCAGTATAATGTCCTCCAAGTTCATCCACGTCATGCAGTGTGTTGCAGATTCTACGTTACTCTTTAGGGTTGCATAGTATTCTGTTGTGTATATATACCATAGTTTGGTTATCCATTCTTCAGTTGATGGAACAGGGTGGGTAGGATTTGAATAGGTGAGAAGAGCATACTAAGCAGGGGGAATGAGGCAGCAAGACTGTCTCCAAACTGTTTGGGGACTTAGTTTTACTCCAAAACCAAAACCAAACTCAGTGCTGGCAAGTTGATTCTACTCATAGCAACCCCTTCTTGGGTTTCTGAGGCGATATCACTACAGAAGTAGATTGCCCAGTCTTCCTTCCGAGGATTGGCTGGTGGGTTTGAACCACCAGCTTTCTGGTTAGCAGTCAAATGCCTTAGGCCCTATGCCACCAGAGCATCTTAGAGGGTTACTATAAACAAATGTAAAGAGAATAAGATTAGAAATGTTTGTTGTCGTTAGGTGCTGTCCAGTCAGTTCTTACCTATAGCGAACCCATGTACAGCAGAATGGAACACTGCCTGGTTCTATGGTGTCCTTACAATCATTGCTGTGTTAGAGCCCACTTGCAGCCACTGCCTGAATCCGTCTCATTGAAGTCTTCCCCTTTATTGCTGACCTTCTCCTTTACCAAGCATGATGTCCTTCTCTAGGGACTGGCCCCTCCTGATAACATGTCTAAAGTACTTAAGATGAAGTCTCACTATTTTCACTTTTTTTTTTTAATGGGGTAGGGGTAGTTTTTAATTTATTTTTTAAAAACACTGAAAACTAAACCCAGATCTGCACGAAGTTCCCAACCCTCCTTTCTCCAAGCTTGGGCAGGTGGGTGCAGTGGGCACCCTCAGAGCTCCGGAAGGCACTTTGCCTGCAGTGTCTGCTGCAGTCAGGCCCTGAAGAACCTCTGCCTGCTTCTTCCTGTAAGCCCCCTTCTCTAGCTCACCCCAAACTCATTGCTAAAAGAAGGGAAAGAAGCAGAACAGGCAAAATACCAGGCAGCCCTCTCCGCTGTCACCTCTGTGCTATGCTCAAATAGCACCCCCCCAGCATGCTAGACAGGGCTCAAAGGCCAAGCCCCAACAGCCATTCCAGTTACAGCCGGGAAGCAGAAACCAGACCCTCAGGCCTGCTTACAAGGCCCAGCCCTGGCCCCTGGCTACGGAGACCACCATCACATGCAGAGCCCACATGTCTAGGCTGTATTCCCTGGCAGCTCTGGGTCTTCCCAACACCTGGCCAGGGCCCTAGTCTCTCTGTCCTTGGTGATGCTGAAGGTACCCAGGGATGTTGAGCAGAGGGGTTCTGGAGCCTCCCTCTGGTTGGTGAAGGGTCTCAGGGCTCAAGAGTGAGGGCAGTGTGGGTTTCAGGGGAGATCTGATCAGGGTGGGTGGGGGCTGGGGCCTGAGCGGTTGCTGTGGTGGGAAGCAGGGGTGGGGGATGGAGCGTGGACGAGTGATGGCGGGGGCTATTTGGGGGCCAGGCGGGGCTGGAGGAAGCGGCCCTGCTGTAGTTGGGGGGGCGCTGGTGAAGCAGAGTGGCTGCCATGGGGAGGGGTGGCCTTGGCAGTGGGGGTGGCTGGGACAGGGAAGTTGGAGGGGATGGGGTGGTGCAGGGGGCACTGACTGAGGCACAGATGTGGAGACAGATGTAATCTGGACCTCATCATCTTCCTCTGTCCCTATGCTCACTTCTTTGTTTTTTGTTTGTTTGTTTTTTTATTTTTTTTATTTTATTAGGATTTGGGTGAAGATTTACAGAGTAAATTCACTTTTCATACAGCCTTTTTTTTAAAATGCATTTTATTGAAGTATAATTTATGTACAGTGAAATACACAAAACTAAAGTGACAAAGAAGCAGGCCAGAAGAGCAGGAGAAAGAGGATTAAAAGACAGGAAGCCAGACAGAGGAACAGTCAGCCACATTGACCCAGGTGGGGGGGATACGAGAGGTCTCCAACAGCAGGACAAACT
>NW_006921659.1:7832595-7852949 GCF_000298275.1 Orycteropus afer afer
GATGATGGGCTCGAGTATAGCAGGGATTGTGGGGCTGGCGCGGGATCGGGCAGTGTTTCGTTCTGCTGTGCATGGGGTCGCTATGAGTCGGAAATGACTCGACTGCACTTAACAACAACAACAACAAAGTGACATAGGTCAATGCATTTTTTTTCTTTTTTGCATTTTCCCTCCCCTCTGCTTCCACCCCTGGCAACCAACAAAGAAAGTTTCCCTCCAAGTATAAACCTTTCCTTGACCCTCCACAGCAACAGACTAATACTATATTTGTCCTTCTCTGATTGACTTATTTTACTCAGCATAATATTCTCCAATTCATCCATATTATGCAGTGTTTTGCAGACTCTACATTATTCTTTAGTGCTGTGTAGCATTAATTATCAGCAAATGTGAATTTGTTGCTGTCATTTTTGTTATGTGCTTTTTTGTGGTGTTGATTTCTTTGTTCCATATAATTTTCTATGCTGAGCTCATTTTATTTATGAATTGTGTTATCACTTCCTTTGTTGCTATTGTTTTAGCATGTGCAAAATATTTGTGCTGGACTTTTTTATTTTGTTGCAGAGGTTTGTCATTTTTCTTTGAGGTTACCCTGTGATTTATAGTTTCTTCCCATGTTTAGAACAGTCTGTTCTATCTCATAGTTGTCTTGATTTCCCTACCATCTAGAAGCTCTGGAATGGCACAGTTTTTTCCCTCTTTTTGGTTTGTAGTTGTCCTCATTTGTCAAATGATGTCTCTGGTTCCCTGTTTACAATCTTGTAGGCTTATTTGGATGCTTCCATAGCTGGGTTGGTTTCTGGGTTATGGCATCATGTTTGTTAATGGTTAGTTGTTATTAGCTGTTGTTGATTCTCTGTCCAGAGGACTTCCCTTTAGCAACCAGGTTGGTCTGGTTTTAACAAATTCCCTTTATTTCTGCTTATCTGGAAATGTTCTAATTTCACCATCATATTTGAGGAACAGTTTTTCTGGGTGCATTATTCTTGGTTGGAAGTTTTTCTCTTTCAGGGTTTTATATATACCATCCCATTGTCTTGCCTGCATGGTTTCTGCTGAGAAATCTGAGCTTAGTCTTATTGGTTGCCCCTTGTAGGTTTTTAGTTTTTCCCATGCTGCTTTTAGGATTCTTTCTTTGTCTTTGGTTTTGATGAGTTTGATAATACTATGTCTTGGTGATTTTCTTTTGGAGTCTGCCCTATTTGGGGTTCGTTGGACTTCCTGAATGCATATATTCTCATCTTTCACATACCAGGAAAATTCTTTTCAAACAAATCTTCGACAATTTTCTCTGTGGTTTTATTTGTCTCTTCTTGTTCTGGAATTCCGATTATATGTAGGTTACTCCTTTTGATGGTATCCAATATGAACCTTAGGCTTTCTTCATTTTGTTTTGCTCTTTTTTTCTGATTGATCTCTTCCCAAAGAAGTGTTCAGGTATTTGCCTTCAATCTTGCTAATTCTGTCTTCCATTGATTAAGTTCTGCTCCTTTGCCCATTCAGTGTCTTACCTTTTTCTGAAAATTAAGTATTAATCTTCTGGATTTCTGTGTGTAGATTTTGTATCATTTCTAATTTTCATTTATTTTGTCATTATTTTTTGTGTTGTCTTTCAAAATCGTTCTAGGATTTTCTCTGTGTTTTTCTCGATCTGCCTCTTAGTTAGTTGAATATACCTAAATATAATTCTTCTGAGTTCCAATGCTGCGTCTTCCTCAGGGATGTGTTTTGGGTCTGTATCCTGGTCCCTTGTTTCTCCTGCTTTATCTTGTTGCTTTGTGTGGACTGTGGTGCTCTGTTTTCTCTGAGGCATTGTGATGTTTTTGTGTTTATATTTAATTGGTGATTGTACCTTGGAGTGCCTTGCCCACGATTTTCGTTTTCTTCGTTTTGTATGTTATCTGTGTAAACAGGGTACTGTGCTGTGCTCCTCTATTCGCTAGTTGACAGCCTTATACATTCACCACCTATCTCCTTTCCCGTTGTCATCCTCTCATATGTCCCTGCCATCCTTGGCAAACAGAGCCTTTTCTTAGGTCCCTGGAATCCGTTGAGAATGCTGTCACTTTAAAATCCAAAATGGCTGCCACTCGTAAACATTCAAAATGGCTGCACCATTGGTCACTTTAAATATCCAAGATGGCTGCTGCGTGTAAACAATTAAAATGGCTGCTCCCTCTGGACAGTGGGAATTCTACAGCTCAGGCTGTCTCCCTCCTTGCTGTTTCCCTTCCTAGTTACAGGCCACTAGTGCAGTCATCCCTGCAGCCCTTGGTGACCAGGGCCGATCTTTAGGTCAATTCTCAGGTCCCAACACTACTTGGAAATATTCAGGCTGTTGGTCCTGTCAGAGTAGCTGACAGTCCACTGCTCTGACTTTCTCTGTACTCATTGTTTCATTCAGGTTTTTCCAGTAGTTGGTGCCTCATCCACTTCTGTGTACTTTATTTCAAAACTCAGGGCTCCAGGATTATTTTCTGCATCTCTGTCAATTGATTTCACTTTTCTTTGTTGAGGAGGGTCTGTGTGGCTTTTCTGCCTATTCCTCCATCCTAATGGAAGTCTGTCCCTATCCTCACTTCTAAGTAGTATGCTGCTGTAGAAATACTGGTGAGATCACAAGGGGCAGTCTAGAATGGGGTAATAGGTTTATGCAGAGATTTTTTTTCCAAGATGCGAGATGTGTGTTTTTTGCAGGCAGAGAGATGGAGCTGACAGGAGTATGTTGAATATATTGAATGGGGGAGGGGTAATTGTGGAAGTAAGGCCCTTTGGAGTTGGGCCTTTTGAGGTCATTAGAGTGTAGGTGAAGTGTTCATTTTAGATAAATGATAGAATTTTATTCTGGGGCTTGGGAGGGATGCAAGTAGAGTTTCATTTTGGCAGTGGTTCATTATTTGCATACACTAGCATATGTAATTTTGAATTGATTATTTCTAGAATCTCTTTAATAAATAGCAGCTCTGCATTTAGAATTTGCTGTACTGATACTTGCATTTATTCTAAAGAATGCCCACCACACAATTTTTTTGAGTGAATAACCTTTGAGGTATTTATTTTTCTCCTGTAATATTTATTTGCTTTGTACTAGGCTCATTCTTCCTTGCAAGGATTTGACTAATGCTCTTTATTTTATTTTCAGTTTGGCTTTGGTTGAAAAAATAACTTAGCCTATATGTACTACTTTAACCACTGGAAGAATGACAGATGACAGAGATGTGCTTCGAGATGTGTGGTTTGGACGAATTCCAACTTGCTTCACGCTCTGTCAGGATGAGATAACTGAAAGGGAAGCAGAACCATATTATGTAAGTATATTGATGATGGGAAAGGGATATTTCACTTTGACCGTTTTTATAAATAAAGCTCTAAGGATCTGAAGGCTGTTCCCTGACATTTTATATACAATTAGTACCTTCTTATTAAGGGGGAAAAAAATTAGAAAACAGAGATAAGTAAAAAAACAGAAAATATATAAAAATCACCTGTGATCCTACCATACAGAGGTATGAAAGTATGTTGATATATTGGTATGAGTTTTTCTTATGCATGTTTAATAAATATTGGAATCATAAGCTGTGTATGCTTGGTAACAGGAAACTATTTTGAAAAATTGGAGGTTCATATATAATTCTGTTCTATTTCAGTGATTCCCAACAACTGTTTAACCAAGTTGTTTTTATAGTTCAGTGAACATACGAATATGTGTATGTGTGTATTTGTTCACTGAGGTAGTATATATACAATATATAATATGTATGTTTAAAAATACATATTATAAATTGCTGTGTAGAGCAATTTTGAGTTTTGAGTTCATGAATTATCTATTCTAAAAAAGAGTTTCAGATATCTCCTATTCAGTGTGCTGTTTTTCCAAGTGCATGTATAATAATCTAAGTTTATGCATTTTTCGATCAGTGATGATAGACCCTGCCTTTTTATTGACAAAGAAACCAAGGCATTCACAGTTACCTTCAGTCTAGTTTTTTTTCTTCTGTCTTGTGAACACATAATATTGTTTACTCAAGAGGGATATGGGAACGTAGAAATGTATTGGTGGTGATGGAATATTGCTTCTGTTTTATTTTAATAAGCTGCATTTTGCTTTCTCCCTTGTCTGTTGAGAGGCAGCACTACTCCTCAGCCTGCTCCAGCTATGGGAAGTCAGACTACTGTAGGAAGCTATTTAAGGAGCCCATTCACTTTTTGGGTACAGCAACTGTTTCATTGTTCTCTGTGCATCTTCAGCATCTGGCTTGGGTTGTGCGAGTAGTATATATGGAATGAATGAAAGCTTCTTCCCACTCACGTTGGGATTTTGTTTTTAAATCGTTCTTTTAGATTTTCTTTCTTGCATTAATTTCATATAAAGTTGGCAGTCTTTGCTTATAATCATTTGAGTCATATAACCTTTGGAAATCTCAATAGATTTTTGGCATTAGAAAAACTTCCATGTTTAAGAAGAAAATAGTTATTTTTAGAATTTCATTTGTTAGATGCACTTTTTTCTATTTTCCTTCTATAATATCGGCAGCTGTATTGTATGTTTTGTTGCCAAGCCAGTTTTTGCTTTTTTAATTAAAACTTTCAATCTTGAGCGACTTTCTAATGTCTAGACAAAGGAGTATATGTAGACAGTTAGCCCAAGTGGGGAAAACTTACCAAAGTATGGTTTTTGTCTTTTTACTTCTGAATAAAATTTTGATCTTTGACTCCCTTCCATTTAAAAAATATTCAAGAGTGTGCTATTTTCATTTCTTCATATATATGAAAAGGCTGTTGTGAGAACTAGAGTTTAAGTTTTCTAGCTGTTTCTAATCAAATTGAAAATGGCCAGAGTGTTGGGGTAATTGTAGAAGGTAGAGTGTGTTTTCTCTTGTAGGTAATTGTTTTTACTCTTAATAATCTTTCTTAATTTATCACTGACAAAGAAACTCAGTCATTATGGTATGTGCATTTGATGAATACGGGTGGACAGGGTTATCAGAAATATTAAATGAGAAACTACGGTTTGAAACCATACATTATGATCCTGTTTTTGGATTTGAAGTATGTGCATGCATACTTTTATAAAGTTATATACAGGAAGAAAATACATAAAAATATTAACAGAATTATTGGTGAGCATTTTGGTGCCAATATAGTTATAGCTTAGACATGTCCTGGGTATAAATTAAGCTTTAAATGTTTTTAATGGCTTTCATTAATAATAATGGTAATGTTTTAAAGATTCTGGATGAAATGAGGTAAAAACACCATAACCTTTCCAGACATTCCCCAAAGCTTAGGTGAGGTGACATTAACAAGGTTGTCACTGTGGCCAGAAGAGTCCATTTATGTGCAGGCTTATTGCAGTAATGATGGGCGAATGGAAGTGTAGTTTAATGTTTATAATATTTATAGCTTATTTCTTAGAAACTAGATTTTTAAATAGCTGCTCGTAACAGATTTGTAGGTTAAAATAACTATTCAAAGAGTCTTCTGGAATTCTCTGTTTCCATTGGAAAAGTATGTTAATGTTAAACACATTCATGTATATTTCTATATTTCGATTTGTTGTCTGTGTATAAATCTTTTTGCCTATATCCTATATTTGTATCATTGAGAATTATGTCTTATTTTGCAGGGATTATTGGGAAGGAAATTTAAGAACTAGGCAACTTTTTAGTTTTTATTGTATCTGTTATATTCATTTAAACTTGCTTTTCATTTAGATTATCCAGTATAGAAGTGTACTAATTTGCATTCGTAGTTTTTGACCTGTAATGGAGGAAATCTCATAATCAGACAGACATTTGTCATTTCACAACCTCAGACATTACCCACCAATGTTTTTTTGCTTCCTTAGTCAACTGTCTCTCCCTTTCTCTACTATGACGATTTCAAATCTTCTCTACTTTATTTATGCCTCTGAGTCCTGATCTATCTCATCCTTCACTCTTGACAAGTGACCTCAGTTCCTACTTTACCGAAAAAATAGAAACCAGAAATAGATAAGACCTTCCTTAACCTTGTCACCAGATCTATAAAACCTGTTTGCATTCACACACATTTATTTCTCCTTCTTTCCTGTTATAATGAAAGAGGTGTCTTTCCTTTTAGGCAAGGCCTAACCCTCTCTGTTTGTGTTCTAAATCCCATCTCCTGCCTTCTGAGGAAGCTGGTGGTATTTCATATTCTTCCACTCCACGCCTGCCTTCTCTCTTTTTTGTTTTCAACTTCTTCCTATCTACTGTCTCCTTTTACACAGCACTTATATTGTCTTAAATCCTTCCTGTCCTGAAACAGTCTTCTGTTGACCCCATCTCCGTCTCTGCTTCTTGCTTTCCCATCCCAGCCAGACTTCTTAGAAAAGTTGTCCATGGTCCTTGCTTCCTACTTATTGCCTGCCACTTAGTTCACTATCACCACATTTTCACACCACTCCCACAAAAGTTACTAACGTCATCTCTTGCCAAACCTGCAGTATATTTTTTGAGTTTTTATTTGTTTGATTTCTCAACACTATTTAATACTTTGGATATTTTCCCCATCTTCTGACATTGTCTCCCTTGTCTCTGAAGTGCCTCATATTTCCTGGTGTTGCTTCTGCCTCTCTGGGTTTTTTTTTTGGTATGTGTATGGTCTCCTTGGCTAAACCTCTCCTTTGTCAAGTCTTTCTCCTTTGGTTCTTCCTTAATGTTGGCTTTCTTTAGGGCTGTGCCTTTTTGGCTTTTTCCCCACTTTTTTACCCAGGAACTTTGATCCATTTTTATGACTTTGTTGAGCATTGCTATCTTGACAACTTGCAAGACTTCTTTCCTGAGCTCCAAACCTGTGCGCCTGACTGCTGGAGACCCTCACTGAGATGTCTTCAGGGAATTCAAACTGTGTGTTTAAAACTGGACTAGTTTTTACTTGCAGAAAACCTGGTCATATGCAATTACTCCTTTTCTATTTTAGCAAGACGACTTACTTACCATCCATCTAATTACTTACTCATATCAGAAACCTGGGGATCATTTTTGATGCTTCCTTTTCCCCTACCCAAGGAGCTCTGGTGATGCAGTGGTTGAGATACTTAGTAGCTAACCAAAAGATCGGTGGTTTGAACCCACCAGCCGCTCTGCAGGAGAAAGATGAAGCAGTCTGCTTCCATAAAGATTTACAGTCTTGAAAGCTCTCTAGGGCTTGCAGTGAGTTGGAATCAACTTGAGTTTGGTGTTTTTTTTTCCCCCCTGTACTCATAACATCTTGTCGGTAATTAATCCATCTGATTTTACATCTCAAATCTCTTTCAAACTTAGCCACTCTCTTTCAATCCTACTGCTAATACTCAGTCCAGATTACCATCTAAAAATTGATGGATTGCATATTTTCCTGCTTTCAGTTTTGCCCTCTTTTCTCCATTTTCCAGTTTGCAGTTGGATTAATCTTTTAGAAACACCTTTTTTTTTTTTTTAATTTTTATTGTGATTTGGGTGAAAGTTTATAGAGCAAATTCAGTTTCCATACAGCAGTTCACATACACTTTGTCTCATGACATTCACTAAAATTTGCCACAGTGCAACAGTTCTCCCTCCCACTTTCTCCCTATAATTACCTCTTCCCTGTGTCCTTTTCTTTCATGCATTCCTGCCCCCCGAGCTGTCTCCCTGTGCATACACAGCCCTTCTATTCTGCCATGATTGAGCTCTCCAAGGAGTAGTGTATCTACCTAATGTAAATGTTAAGCTCATATGCCTGTCTTTTGTTTGGCTGGAAGCCACAGGAGTGGGTTCAATTCCAGACCTGAAGGGCAGCTAGGGGCCATAGTCTCAGTGATTCCATCAGGCTCTATCAGATCAGCAAACCTGGTCCCTCCCCTTTCTTTTTAAAATGATTTTGAGTTTTGTTCCACATTGTTCTTCCACTCTATCCAGGATCTCCTACACAGATCCCCCCTCTGAATGGTTGACAGTAGTAGCTGGGCACCATCTAGTTCTTCTGGTCTCAGTCGTATAGGCTGAGGATTACATGGTGTACCAGTCACTTGGACTAATTGTTTCCATGACTCTTTGGTTTTCTTCATTCTTTGCTCTGGATGAGGAGAGACCCATTGTTGCATCTAGATGGCTGCTTGCAAACTTTTAAGATCCCAGTCGCTGCTCTCCAGAGTAGGATGTAGAACAGTGTTTTTGTGTAGTATGTTATGCCTTTGAGCTTGATGTCTCCTGCGACTGTGGTCCCGAGCCCACAGGTCTAACTACTCTCACTCCCTCTGGGTAGCTGGCTGTGGCCAAGAAGTGCCTACAACCTTGTCCCTTGTCTGCTCTACCTGAGAATTCTTACAGAACATACAAATACACTTGTAGAAGCATTGTCTACCAACCCTGTACATGGTCTTGGGCACACTCTCCCCTGCATAGACATACCTGATAGTTCAGACTGTCTACCTATCTATCCTCCTGTATAGCCATGTTTGCCTTCACTGACAACAAGTACTATATATGCAAAAGGGTTCATCTTTGTTGTCTGTACTCCTATGCACCTGTCTATGTCTTCCTCTTCCTCCGTGCCACCGTAGAAACACATTATCTTATTTGGTCACTTGCCTGTTTAAAACTTTTAGGGGGTTTTCATTATCTCCATTATCCTTAAAGTAGTTTATAATGCTGTCTGTGATCTGGCCCTTTGATTCTTCAGTACTGACTTGTCCCAGCTCTACATTTCTGCTGTATTCAGCTTCTTACTGTTCCCTCATATATGTAGGCTTTGTTTCTCTTTACTCAGTCTGTGCCTTCTCTCTTTTCGTTTGCTCTGTTTGGAATGGCAGCGGTGTCCTCAACTCCTACATACACTCAAAACCCACACCCACTCATGTTTGGTTCATTCTAGTTGGTCTTTCGACTGTTGCCTTAAAATATACTTTTAAAGGCCTTTCTTGAGCCTCTAGATTAGGTTAAATTGCTTTGTTATTTGCTCTTATAATATTCTTTACTTCCTCTTTGCTAGCATTTAGCATATTTGTAATTTTGTTTTTGGTATCTGGCTTATCCTCTAGCCTTTAAGCTTCATAAGAGGAAATACTCTCTGTCTTATTCAGCACTCTATCCCCATTCCTATTATGACACCTCACACACTGGAATGAAACAATTCTAGTATATTGGAATTCTATTTTTATCTTAGATTAGTAAATCTCTAATTTTATAATTTGACAGTCATTTGACAAAATAGGATTTGATATAAAGAAATAATATCACAGGTTACTTTTCCAGAAATGTATGTATTTCATACAGTTGTGTAAAATATGTTCCTTACAAGCTATACATAGGAAAAAAAAAATTGAATGACTGTGTCATCCTCACTAAATATTTTATACCAGTGCTAAATGAGGAACAAGAGAACAGTAGATTGTCTGTCACTGACAGTATCTCCAGATGGGTTAATCCTTACCATATTAGAAGAATTTAAAATACACCAATAAGATAAACCTAAGATAAAACAATGATTGATACAGTCTGGAGGAAAGAGGCAGGATGATGTCTTTTTACTGTTACTTTCTTTTAATTTTTACCTGTTTTTCTAGATAAAGTATATCTATATCTACTCTCGCATAACCATTCTTAAACTTTATAGTTACACCTTAGTGTTACTATATCTATTTATATCGCTATAGATTACTCCCAGATGGGAGCTCTGGTAGCATAGTGCCTAAGGCACTGCTAACCTGGAGGCTGGCGGTTCAAACCCACCAGCCACTCCTCGGAAGCAAGATGGGGCAGTCTACTGCCTTGGAAACCCAAGGAGGGGTCGCTGTGAGTTGGGTCCAACTCAACGGCATGTAACAACAACAGATTACTCTCACAGCCCCATTTGGAACAGAAGATTCAAACTACATTTCAGCGCAAATTCTGCCTGAAAAAAAAAAAAGACTTTTTTTTAAAAACCAAGAACAAAACAAAACAAAACCCATGTTTTTTGGTTCTTTGACCTCCTTTGGCATCTCTGATTCATGCAACAAATACTTACTGTGCACATACTATATAAAGCAGGCACTATGGGGCCTTAAGGAGACCTAGTGATTCAGTGGTTAAAGGGTTTGGCTGCTAACTGAAGGATTGCAATTGAAATCTACCAGCTGCTTCACAGGAGATAGATATGGCAACCTGTGTCTGTAAAGATAACAGCCTTGGAAACCCTATGGGGCAGTGGTATTCTGTCCTATAGGATTGCTATGAGTTGGAATTGACTCAATGACAGTGGGATTGGTTTGGTTATTAGGCATTAGGAATATAGCAATAAATAAAATAGACATAAATTTCTGTCCAAATGGAGCTTGCATTCTAATGTTCTTATTTTAAGGAAAATTTTTGTTTCATGAAAATCGTTTGTGAATTCCTCAGCGATTTGTGTTAAACCCTAGGCATATAATACAGTATACTACAAAGTTAGGAGGTGATATCCTTACTCTTTAGTTGTGATATGTCTTCCTTATTACTATTTCCATAGGTTAATATAATTTCTTGCAAAACAGATTATTATGTAATGCCCAACAATCTTTTTAAATTAAAGTTCTGGATTTAATAACACAAAACTTAGTAGACTAATAGTTTATGCTTTTTTTTTAAATGACTAATTTATTGTTTTGTTTTAATTTCTTAGGGATATCCATACCACGTCTATATTGATTCTGTCATTTCTGACGCCAAAGAGGCTTTTCTCTGCCATTTGTTTAATAGCATGTGATTTTGGCTAGTTATTTAATTTAAGCTATACGTAAAATAGAGGCAATATTTCCTGTAAAACGTCTAGTGTTTTCCTTTGTATATAGTAGTATTAGTTTTCCATTTCATTTGTAATCATATTCTAGTTGTTTCTTTCTGAAAAAGGCACATATGCTCTTTTGAAATCATGGGGCTATACAACAGCTTGTTCAGTATCCTTATCTTCTATACCGTACAGAACATGCTATCTACCACCTTTTCCTTCACGCTTCTACACGCCATGGTCCCAGCTCCTGTTAATCTTGATCTTTAATAAAGATCAGTTAAATACTGGTATCAGATAAATACCAGTTCTTTCAACCAGAATATTTCTCTGGATATATTCTCCAGGCCAGTAGTTCTACTTGATTTGCTGATTAAAGACATCATGTTGAATAAACAGCACGGAGAATGGTAGAGTTAGATTCACAAAGGAGCTAAAAGAGAGTAATAAAACAATTGCTATCAGTAAAGGAAAGCATGAAAGAGCTAGAGTGTCTACTGGAGAGGAACAGACACATAAATTTTTGCTAACCTTCCCCTTTATCTGCTTTGGATTATTTATATAAAGTATAAACAGTTTTCTAAGACTTATTTCATAGTTCCTTTCTGGGTACTTTTCCTGGGGGAAAAATACTGCGGAACTTCTTGCTGTTCAAGTTGAGGCTTTACCTGGTCCAGCATTCCCTCCCATACTTTTCTCTGTCCAAAGTTAGAGCAAGCCAAGCCTCTATAAGGACAAGGTCGAGAGAGTTGATAATTGATAGGCAGGGTCATCAGTCTACCATTTTTATACTCTAAGCTTGTGCTTTATGGCAATTTAAAGATTTAAATGTGTAGCCCCAAAGACAGTCACCTCTACCTTATTGCTTTCCTTCACTTTTTCCCCCATTTCACCATTTTCTTATATGTTCAGTTCAGTGACTTTAATTACATTCACCACGTTGTTCAACTGTCACCACTTCTTTCCTTCATTTTTTTCATTAGTAATTACCAAATTCCGTTCTGACAGATTTCTACATCTTTCGTGCTTTTCCAGGCTTTCATCTTCTCATATAATGTTGCCATAACAGTCTGTAATCTCATCTTCTATCTTCTTTCAGTCTTTTAATGTTGTTGTTGTTAGGCACCGTCAAGTAGACTCTGACTCATAGTGACCTTATGTTCAACAGAATGAACCACTGCCCAGTCGTATCCTCACAATCCTTGCTATACCTGTGCCCGTTGCTCTTTTATTCATCAGATGAAAATTTCCATTTGACCTTTAAAGGTCTTTCTGTTGCTGACATCAGGTATTTTTATAAGCACTTTTTATGAGTATTTTTATCACTTTACTTTATTTGACCTCAGCATAGAAGTATGGCTTTGTTTTGGTGTTCTTCTCCATTGTAACTAAATCTAATACACAGTAGATTATCAACACATGGTGGACCAATTGAGAAGGCCTCATCGACAAGGCAAACAACAGGACTGAGTTGCTTATCTTTTTAGAACAGTTTAACTCAGGTGAATAATTGTAAGTTAAATTTAGTAGAACTAATAAATATCTGACATAGTATGACAGCTGATTACATTATATTTTTGTTTTGAAAAAGTTTTACAGGAAGAGTGTAGATAGGTTTATATTGTTTAAAGTAATGAACCCATACGAAAATTTGAAATGCTTTAGGTTCTTTGATTTTCTGTCAAAAGCAAATAACTTTGTGTAGAATATTCAAAATAGTGCAAAGAAAATTGCTGTTTTCCTTGAAATTCAAAAACCTATTTAGTATATATTTTTTAAAAAATAACTAGTAAATAAATATGGTTTTACAAATTTTCATTTCAGTTGCTTTTGCCAAGAGTAAGTTATTTGACGTTGGTAACTGACAAAGTGAAAAAGCACTTTCAGAAGGTTATGAGACAAGAAGACATTAGTGAGATATGGTTTGAATATGAAGGCACACCACTGAAATGGTGAGTGAATTTTTTTGCACTATTAAGCATTCAATATATGCTAGTTTTAAAAAGGTATAGAGCCCTGAAGCAATTGTTTAAAACGTTCTATAAAGAAAGAAATTATAGATTTAGTTCATGCCATTGTTAGAATATTACGTTGAAAATACTTTTGCCTTCTGTTTGAATGCGTGGGTGACTGGATAGATTGATTTGCTTTCAGCAATTTTTTTTTTTTTTTTTTTAAATGGCACAATAATGCTAGTATACTTGGTTATGGGAGTCTTTGCAGATATATAATAAAACACTTACTATTAAGTTGTCTTTATGGCACTGTTGAATTTTGTTTCTAGCTCTAAAAGTTTTATAATGGATCTTTATATGCAGGTAATTACCTAAAATGAAATCTTTCAGACTTATTGCCACATTTTCTTGACCACTGTGCCACAAGCACATCTTATCTAGGCTTAGTTCAGTACTTTAAATGTATTACTCCCTTTTTATTTGAAAAATAATTTTTATTTTATATTTTATTTAAAATAAGTCCTAAATCTGGGCTTATCCATGTACAGATGATACTTCTTTTGCACTTCCTCTACTATAAACCCAAAATGAAACCTGCTTATTGGGACTCTGTAGGACATAGTAGAACTGCCCCATAGTTTCCAAGGCTACAAATCTTTATAGAAGCAGATTGCCACATCTTTCGCCCATGGAGTGCTGGTGGATTTGAACCACCAACCTTTTGGTTGACAGCCAAGCTCTTTAACCAGAGTTCTCTCCTTTATTATTTTAAAAAAAGAAAACCAAACTTGCTGCCGTCGAGTTGGATCCGACTCATAGCGACCCCTCCTTTGGTTTCTGAGGCAGTATCACTATGAAAGTAGATTGCCCCCATCTTCCATCTGAGGAGTGGCTGGTGGTTTTGAACTGCCAACCTGGTTAGCAGTCAAATGTCTTAGGCACTCTGCCACCAGAGCTCCTCTGTCCTTTATTATGTTGTTGTTATGTGCCATTGAGTCGACTCCGACTCATAGCAACCCCTCCTTGGGTTTCCAAAGCAATATCTCTACAAAGTAGATTGTCAAACCTTCCTTCTGAGGAGTGCCTGGTGGATTTGAACCACCAACCTTATGGTTAGCAGTCAATGCCTTAGGCACTCCGCTACCAGAGGGGTTTCAGTTCATTGTGCTTCTAAAAATATTATCTGAAACTGGAGAAATTTCAGAGAAAGGAATATAATAAAATGATATAAAGTATTGAAATGCTATCACATGGATGTTGTTGTTGTTGTTGTTGTTATATGCCGTCGAGTCGGCCCCGACTCATAGCGACCCCTCGTTGGGTTTCCGAGGCAGTATCACTACGGAAGTA
Source organism: Orycteropus afer afer (assembly GCF_000298275.1). Taxonomy (NCBI): domain Eukaryota; kingdom Metazoa; phylum Chordata; class Mammalia; order Tubulidentata; family Orycteropodidae; genus Orycteropus; species Orycteropus afer. The sequence goes on from NW_006921659.1 coordinate 7,846,629, forward strand.
GGATTGCCCAACCTTCCTTCCGAGGAGTGGCTGGTGGGTTTGAACCACCAGCCTTCTGGTTAGCAGTCAGGTGCCTTAGGCACTATGCTACTAGAGCTCCTTCACATGGATGTAGTTGAATATAAAAGATACAGTCTAAGACATTATGTAAAGGAAATCATGAAAGACACAAATAGACTTTCTCTCTGAATCTGAGACAATTAAAACTCAGTTTTAAAAGAGATTTAAAACAAATAAAGGAAGCCAGTAGGCAGCAGAGTTGAATTTAAGGACTGTTATAAGCAAGGAGTGAACTTTTGGAACTCACCCTGTGCTGATAAATCCCAAGAGAGTAGATTTTTTCATAATGATTTGGAAACAGTGATATTTTGTGTTGAGTTAGGGGTCGAGTCTCTCACTTTTTGAGGTGGTTCTGGAAATGGATGTCAAAGTTTTCTTTTTACAGTTTTTTTTTTTTTTTTTAATCCAAAGAGACTACTGAGCTTCCTGATCATAGACTCATTGTGACCCTTCTTGAATAGTTTTAGACCTCAGGCAGTGTAGTAGTTATATTTGTGTGTCAACTTGGCTGGGCCTGGTTGAGTGGCTGGGCAGCTGGTGGTAGTTATTCCCCATGATGAGACTGGCATTCAGCTCCATGGTGGGATCTACTACAGGCAGCTGAGTAGCTGCCTTTGGGATGTGGTCTGCTTCCTGTATATAAGGAGAAGCCTTGGGAATGGTCTCTAGCCTGTGGCATGCTTGGACCCTACATGTAGCCGTGTCGTTGCTCAGCAGCCTGCTATGCTCTGCCGACCTTAGGACTTATAAAGGACTTAAGTTAATGGCCTGCCGTGTGGTTTGGTAATATCGGGAATGTGCCTTTTTACTTGTCACCTTGGGGCTTCTCAGCCTCAGCATCCAGCAGCTGTCTGACTGAGGAATCGCCTGTAGCTCCGGTGGGATCAGTATTTATCGTTTCTCAAAGTCTCATGCAAAACCTATTGCTGTTGAATGGATTACAGTTTCTAGCGACCCTATAGGACATGAAGTTGTATTCCCCTTTAGTAAGTTTACATGAAACTAATTGTGTTCGAATATCTTGATTTTAGTTTCTGGGATATTAACTTTGTTATGCATGATATCACTTTCATAGTGTGGTGTAGTAAATTACCTGGTATGGCTTTTCTAGCCATAAGTCTTTGTAAACTCCTTGGTGGAATTTGCCATGAGCAACTGAGGAGCTCCTAATTATTAAAGTTACCCACCTGGGGTATTTCCGTTGAGAGTGGCACAAAGCAATGTTCTGGGAAGTTCACTCCCTCTCAGGTGCTTAGAATTCTGATACTATGATTGGTTAGTTTGGCCACTCTGCCAGGCTCAAAAGGAACCCTCCTAGAGGCAGAAGAAGTCTCTCTGACTGCTGGCTGAGAAAGATGTGCTGCTGAGAGAAATGTGCTTCTGCGAGACAGTGTGCTGCTGGAAGAGAGACTGAGAGACACGCGGTGCTGAGAGAGATACTGAGAGACACACGCTGTTGGGAAAGAGACCGAGAGAGACTGTTAGCTGAGAGACCGTGGGCTGAGAGACTGAGCGTGTTCCTGAACTTGAATTGTATCCTGGTGCTTCCCTAATAAACCCCATAATCTGTGAGTTCTGTGTGGCCACTGCAGTGAATTATCGAACCCAGAAGAGAGGTGGTAGCTGCTGTGGGAGGAATGGTTGGTGTCAGGGTTGGTGAAAGGGCTGGAGGGAGGTGGCATGTCTGGCCTCACAAGGATAGGCCTTGGGCTGCTGATGGTGATTCTGTCTTCCTCTTGTGGGGTTAGAGGAGATCAGAAGATGTGGTCTCCCTGCCCCTTTGGCAGTCATGCTATAAGCTTGTACATCTAATGACTTCTGATACCTTTTTTCCTTCAGTATTTTAGGTACTTTGTATATTTAACAAATGGATTACTATCTTACCCTGAATGTTATAACTGTGAATGTAATTCAAAGCTTATGGGATAAGTCTTGATATTTTCTCTCTTTGTTCCCAACGGTAACAATTTTCTTCTGTGTTTAAAAAAAAAAAAAGTATCTTTCTGGAAATAGGTTGTCACTATAAAAATCTGCCTAGCACTTAACCAAGGGACTTTATAAGATGTGATAATCATCATAGGAAAGCAGCAGTCATCTAAGCTTGTAGGATTTGCACTTGGAGACCATGGAAGTGTCTGGACAGTAGAGGAGTATTTACTATAGTGATAACATCTTTCCTTTACTTGATTTGTTGAAATTTTAAATAAATACAAGCAGGAAATGAAATCAAGCATAAATTTATATTCTTTCTACCCCCCACAATCTTGCCCCCAATTAATTAGTTAAGACTGTGTCATCTAAGGTGATAGTTCCCATTTAAAAAAACAAAACCCAAAACTGCAGTCCTAGCCAAATCATGTCTTTTTCACACTCAGATGGTAAAAAATTTGATTTCTTATAGGTGGTACCAAGATTAAGAGTGCTGGGAATCTTTCTTTTTTTTTAATGGTGTACAAAATCAAAATAGCAGTAATAAATAATAGCAAAATAGTATATTCCTAAAGCAGATTGTGTTTTTCCTTAACTGTTAATTTCTCTCATACTTTATTTTTCTACTTGGCTGACAGACTCTGTATGAGAAGGGGAAAATGACCCCAAACAAAGAAGTATGTTTTGAAGTTCAGTTTATTAAGATATAATTTACATGGAATTTAATTCATCTTTTTTTAGAAGTATAGTTTGATGAGTTTTGGCAAATGCATGTAGTTGTATGACTACCATCACAATTAAGGTAAAACAACATTTCTATCCCCCACAAAGTTCCTTTGTTATATACTCCATTCCCTCGCTCTGTCCTAATCCCTGGTAGTCACTGATCTAATTTATGTCCCTGAAGTTTTGCCTTTTCCAGAATGCTCTATAAATGGAATCATACAGTACTTAGCCTTTTGTTTCTGGCTTCTTTCACTCAGCATAATGCTTTTGAGATTTATGCTTCTTGTTGCAAGGCTCTTTCAACAACAATGGCTCCTTCCTTTCTCATTGTTGAACAATATGTATTGCATTTTACAGTTGTACCACAAATTGTTTATCCATTCATCAGTTGTGGGCATTGGATTGTTTCTAATGTGAAAAAAGCTGCTGCAAACATGATTGTGTTGCCATATGCCAAACCATATATATTTTAAAAGGAGCTCTGGTAGCATAGTGGCTAAGACACTTGCCTGCTAACCAGACGGCTGGCGGTTCAAACCCACCAGCCTACTCCTCGGAAAGAAGGTTGGGCAGTCCTACTTCCGTAGTGATACTGCCTCAGAAACCCAAGGAGGGGTCGCTATGAGTCAGGTTTGACTCGAAGGCACACAACAACAACAACATATATTTTAAAGAGTATTAAAAAAAATAAACTCACTACCCTTAAGTCGGATCCGACTCATAGTGACCCCTCCTTGGGTTTCCAAGGCAGTGTCACTGCGGAAGTAGATTGCCCAGTCTTCCTTCTGAGGAGTGGCTGGTGGGTTTGAACTGCCAGCCTTCTGGTTAGCGGTCAAATGCCTTAGGCACTGTACTACCAGATCTCCTTTAAAGGGTATAAAGACTTTGGTATTGGTTTCTGCATGTTCATTGTTGGTATATAGAAATGCATTTGAGTTTTGTGTGATGATACTGTGTCCTATGATCTAACTGAACTCTTGCCTATTAGTTTTAGGGCTTTGTTTTTTTTGTTTGTTTATTTTTAGATTCCTTGGGATTTTCAACATAGACAATCATGTTATCTTCTAACAAAGATAGTTTTATTTCGTCCTGAACAATCTATAAGCCTTTTAGTTCTTTTTCATTTTTTTTATGGCAGGGACTAGAACATTAAGAATGTGGAGAGAGTGGGCATTCTTGTATTGTTCTTGATTTAGGGGCAACACATTTGGTCTTTCATCCTTAAGTATGCTGTTAGCTTTAGGGTTTTGGAGATGATTTTTATCAAGTTTTTAAACTATTTCTAACTTGAAGGGAGTTTTATCATGCAGTGATGTTGGATTCATTGCTTTTTTTGCATTAACTTAATCATATGTTTAAGAACAATCACAATTTTTCTTTGTTGATGTGGTGAATTGCTTTGATTGGTTTTTTTCAATATTGAATCAGGCTCGCATATCTGTAAAATCATCATGACCATATGGGATTCGTGTATAAGTTTTTTATTTTATTGTGTTTTAGGTGAAAGTTTACACAACAAATTATATTCCCGTTTTACCATTTATATACAAATTGTTCCATGACGTTGGTTACAATTTTCACAATGTGTCCACAATGTGTCAGCATTCTCATGATTTCCATTCTGTTCTGTTTATTGATCTAGCCTCCCTGCCCTCCTTGCCTTGTCATGTTTGCTTTCGGTAAATGTTGACCTTTTGATCTCAATAGTTGATTGTTTAAGGGAGAACATTACTTATGGGTGTTATTTTTTATTTTATAAGCCAATGTATTACTTGGATGAAAGGAGACCCCCAAGAGTAGCTTCAGCTCCAAAATCAAAGGTTATCTTAGGGAGATAGTCTTGAGTTTTCTCTAGCTATCCAGTAAGTCTAGCCCTTTGTAGGAATTTTAATTTTATCCTACATTTTTTCCCCCAGTCTATCTGGGTCATGTATAATTCTTTTTGTACATTGTTGAATTTAGTTTGCTAATGTTTTGTTGAGTATATTTGTTTGAAGTTCATGAGAAATACTGGTCTATGGTTTTTTGTTCGGTAGTGCACCCAGTTAATGTACTCATTTACTAACTGAAGGGTTGAAAGTTTGAGACCAGCCATAGACACTTTGGAAGAAAGTACTGGTTATCTACTTATAAAAAAAATCAGGCAATGAAAACTCTGTGGAACACATTTATACTCTGACACACGCTGAGTTGCCATGAGTTGGAGTCAGCTAACTCCATGGCATCTGGTTTGGTTTTGTTATCATGCTTCATAACATGTGTTGGAAAGTGTTCTCTTATTTTGTATTTTCTAGAAGAGCTTATATAAAATACTGATAATAATTCTTTAAATATTTGTTAGAATTCTCCAGGGAAACATTTAGAACTCAGGAGATTTCTTTTTCAGGAGTTTTTAAATTATGAATTAATGTCTTTGATGCATATAGAGTTATTTAGATTGTTTCATCTTGATTGAGTTTTGATAGTTTGTGGTTTTTGAGGAATTGGCACATTTCTTCAAAGTTGTTGAATTATGAATAGAAGATGTTCATAGTATTTACTTATCATTTTTTAATGGCTGCAGTTGTGTCTTCTTTTACTTTGATAGCTTTGTAAAGACTTAATCAGTTTTATTCATTTTTCAAAAAACTAGTCTTTTGTATTGTTGACTTTTCTTTATTGTTTTCCTATTTCCAACTTTATTGAGTTTTTTTTTTTTTAATTGTGATTTGGCTGAAAATTTACAGAGCAAATTCACTTTCTATACAGCAGTTCACATATACTTTGTCTCATGACATTGATGACAATTTATCCCAATGCAACAGCTCCCCTCCCACTTCTTCCTGTTAGTTACCTCTTCCCTGTGTCCATCCCTTCATGTACTCCTGCCTCCTGAACTGTCTCCCTGTGCATAAACAGCCCTTCTTTTTCCCATGATTGTTCTCTCCAAGGAGTATATCTACCTAATGTAAATGTTCAACACATATGCCTGTCTTTTGTTTGGCTGGAAGCCACAGGTGTGGCTTCAATTCCAGACCTGAAGGGCAGCTAGGGGCCATAGTCTCATTGGTTCCACCTGGCTCTATCAGACCAGCAAACCTGGTACCTCCCCCTGTTTTTTTCCAAATGATTTTGAGTTTTGTTCTACATTGTTCTCCCTCTCTATCCAGGATCTCCTAGATCCCCCTCCTAGTGGTTGACAGTGGTAGCTGGTCACCATCTAGTTCTTCTGGTCTCATAGTTGTATAGGCTGCAGATCGCATGGTGTACCACTCGCTAGGACTAATTGTTTCCATGAATCTTTGTTTTTCTTCATTCTTCTTTGTTTTGGACGAGGAGAGACCCATCGTTGCATCTAAACGGCTGCTTACAAGCTTTTAAGATCCCAGTTGCTACTTGCCAAAGTAGGAGATGGAACAATATTTTGTGTAGTATTTTATGCCAGTTGAGCGTGATGTCCCCTGCAACTGTGGTCCCAAGCCCACTGGTTCAACTACTTGGTCCCTCTGGGTAGCTGGCTGTGACCAAGAAGTGATTACAACCTTGTCCCTTGTCAGCTCTACTATACACCTGGGAATTCTTAGAGATCATACAAATTCACTTATAGGACCATTGTCTGCCAGCCTT